>NW_026973674.1:702500-705000 GCF_035594125.1 Scylla paramamosain | reverse complement strand
GGTGAGTCACGTGTCACCTTGACCTGTAGAAAAGGAAACGTAAATTTCGGTGTCTTTATTTTATGTATTTATTTATTTCATTATTATTATTTTTTTTTTCCGTTATCGTTTTGTTGGATTTTATCGTGTGTTGATCAATTGTTGGTGTTTTGTTAGTGCTTTGCTATTTCAAGTGTTTTTTTTTCTTTTTCTATTTAGCGTAGATATTTTTTTCTTTGTTAATCTTTGTTTCGTTAAGACTTCTCCGACTTTGCACTATTGTTTACTTGAATTTCATGTAATCTGTCTTTTCTCATTATATTGCCTTTTGACTTTCTTCTTCATTATAGATTAATTCTTTTATTCCTTGCTTACTTCTTGCCTTGTGTCCTTTCCCTTGTTGTTTTCTGGATTTCTTGCTCTTGTCATAATTGTTGGACAGACGTTCATATTCTGAAACACTTCCGTGCCGCACTTCCACTGCTTGAAAAGTCTCTAGTTGTAGCTATATTGGCTTTTAAGAGTGTTTTACACTGTTCTAGTGAGAGATTAACAAGATTTCTACATTACTGACATGCGTAACACTCTTGAGAACTCGACTAACCATCTCTGTGACCTTTGAAAATAGTCATGGTGAAAGAACAAAGAGTTTCTGAATACGGACCACGAAAACACAACAAACATTTTTCCACACATCTTTCCCGTCCTTTGCAGCATTTCCCCTCCGTCCTCCATCGACACTCGCCAGTGTCAACAAATATTTCATTGGGAACGGATTTTTTATGTCATTTTGTTTTCAGATGAATTAATCCTGGCGTAATAAGTGAATTCAATGAATTACCTCCAAATGTTGGCTATTTATTTAACATATTTTGCCAGCCTCCCTTCGTGAAATAGCTTTAAAATTGGTATACTGGTAATGCCTGTGTGTGTGTGTGTGTGTGTGTGTGTGTGTGTGTGTGTGTGTGTGTGTGTGTGTGTGTGTGTAAAAATAAACAAATAATCAGAAAAATAACGTGTGATGCAGGAAAGAAACCAAACAAAAAATGGATAATAAAGGTTTAAAAAAAGGGAAAAGCTGCTTAAATAGATAAAAAAATATACAAGTGTGTGTGTGTGTGTGTGTGTGTGTGTGTGTGTGTGTGGTGGAAATATAGTATGATTCGAATATCACTGAACTTAAATGCGGAAGAGAGGCGTTTATATCATCAGAAAAAATGCTCTTCAATGTTCAATGCTCAGAATATCCTGCAGTGATTCCCATGAGCTGTTTTGATTTACAGGTGACGTTTAAATGTCACGTGGAATATTTAAATGTCAATAATTATTTTTGTATTTGGCAGAGGAGTTGCATCGAAAGCTTTAATTTCCGTCATTTTCACTTGGATTTATGTGGAAGTGAGACAAACAAAGCGCAGGATAACGCCGCTACATTTAAAAAAGTGACGCGCTGCCAGAGAAAGCTCACGTTTTTCAATATATTATGATCAAAGTGGTGAACTTCGACTTGCTTGCTTATTTGTTTGCGTGTGTGTGTGTGTGTGTGTGTGTGTGTGTGTGTGTGTGATGTAAAGTGCAATATTTATAGTGATATTATTTTTTTCTCAGTTATTTTTCTTCATTACCTGTTATCACCTGTTATTTCCTTCACTACCTGTTCTCGCTAATTATTTTCTTGACTCTGTGCTTACCAGTTATTTTATTCTCTATCTGTTATCGTTACTTATTTGGTAAGCTGTGGCAAGACAAACATATAAGTGTTGATTTCTATTTTTTTTCTTGTATTTTTAATATTATTTAGTAACTTTCTTCTTTCGCAAGTTACATTTCTTTATACTTAAATTGTATAGTTCACCAGACATCTGCGTGTAGTGTTTACTGAGCCTCGTTAAGACCAACATTTCCAGACAGGACAAGAACAGACCAAACTTGCTGTCCTCTTTCTGAGACTTTGTACAAACCTGGCATCACAGGAGGGTCACAGTGAAACTTTCCCGTCCCTTTAGAAATATTCTTAGTAGTGTTTGCTACCTGGCGGCAGGTGTCTTGGCGCCCTCTCGTTTCTGCAGGCATGGGCGTGCAGCAGGCTGGCGTGGGGGTGTGGGGGGGGGGCGCCTCACCAGGAAGGTTGGTGCAGGGTAAATAGCAGCCGTGGTTCATAGCGAGGCAGCGGAGGAAAAAAATCTGAGTCACGGCTGCTCTAGTTTACTTCTGGCTGGGTAGAGGCCGAGGGTGTTGTGTTGTATTGTGTTGTGAGGGTGGTGGTCGTGGTGTTGGTGGTGGTGGAGAGGGAGGTGTTGGTTGTGGTGTATTGTGGTGGTTTACTCACCAGGCAGGCTCTCTAACAGTGAACAAAAGAATATAATGTAAGGTGCAAGAAGCCATCAGGCCTATACGTGGTACTCCCTGTATTAAACATAACTAACTAATTCCACCTATCATCCCCATCCAAAAACTTGTCTAGTCTTCTTGAAAAGCTCTCTAATATTTCAGCGCTTACAACCTGAATAGCGAGTCATTC
>NW_026973674.1:635000-697500 GCF_035594125.1 Scylla paramamosain | reverse complement strand
TTTGTGATGTAATACATCCTGCCTCTTTATTCACCCATGTAAAGGTTGTTGTATCGACCAATGACTTTACTTTATTGTTTGTGATGTATTCTACCTGTCTCTTTATTCACCCATGTAAAGGTTGTTGTATCGACCAATGACTTTACTTTATTGTTTGTGATGTATTCTACCTCTCTTTATTCACCTGTGTAAAGGTTGTTGTGTCGTTGTATTGTTTGTGATGTATTCTACCTGTCTCTTTATTCACCTGTGTAAAGGTTGTTGTGTCGTTGTATTGTTTGTGATGTATTCTACCTGTCTCTTTATTCACCTGTGTAAAGATTGTTGTATCGACCAATGACTTAACTTTATTGTTTGTGATGTATTCTACCTGTCTCTTTATTCACCTGTGTAAAGGTTGTTGTATCGACCAATGACTTTACTTTATTGTTTGTCATGTATTCTACCTGTCTCTTTATTCACCTGTGTAAAGGTTGACGGGTTGATCTATGTATACCTCAAACTTCACCCCTCATGTACTCTTTTTGTCTACATGATTCACTGCAGTAAATAAGATAATAAAATATGGGAAGCTGTAAGAAGCCATCAGGCCTAGACGTGACGGTCTGTGTTCAAAACATACTTATTTCCACCTATCATCACCATCCATACCTTTGTCTAGTTGCCATTACGGAGAAAAAGAAAGTTATGCAGTTAATTTGTAGTTAGTAAGATTGCGTGTTATCTTGGTCCTGCCGGGGCTTCTGTCATCAGCGAAGAGTTAGTAAGTTGCGTGCACTTCTTAGTTCTGGTGAAGGAAAGACGCGACATATGAAGTAAAAAGTTTCATACTGTCATTACCAAGGAGTTAGTAAGGCTGCGAACATATCTTTGTCCTGGTAAGGCTTGAAGGAAACGCGACAAGTGAAGTAAAGAATGTCGTACTTATGACCAAGGAGTCATTAAAGCTACATGGACGTCTTGGTTCTGAAGAAGGCGTAATGGAAACACGCGACAAAAGGAGACTGTTTATTGACATGAGGTGGCGGCGGGCGGCACACACCTGCGGGCGGCACACACCTGCGTGCGTAACACACCCGCGGGCGACCTCCAGTCCTCGCCACCAATCGTCTGGCCGCCTCTATAACAAAGCTCACCGTCGGGCCGAGGCGTTTCGAAATACAAGTTTCTTAAGAGACGAGCCTATCGGGAAATACACATACGTAAATACTTTTTCCTCAGTATTTTTTTGTCCGTAAGCCTAAGATTACATAAAGTGTATAAAAATACACACACACACACACACACACACACACACACACACACACACGGTGCAGGGACTCCATAATCTTATAAATAATACAAATCTTATCTCATTATTAATGATCATTTTTCATGAGTTTCCTTCTGTCTGTGTGTCTGTATGTCTCTTTTGTCTGTCTTTTTCTTCCTTTGTGTCACTAACTCACTACCTCAGAATATTTTCTCCAATTTCTGATAAACGATTTTAAAAATTTTCCTTTCCGTCTTTTGCAAACTTAACTGTAAATGTTGAAAAGAAATGTCGCTATGGAAATAACGAGTCACTTATCACACACACACACACACACACACACACACGCGCCTCCGTTTCTAGATAACAGTGGAGGCGGAAACATGTATCCGACACGTGCCACAGGTGTTGTATTGTTATTACCCTTTGTAAGTCACGCCAAGTCACCTTCTCACGTCTTCACTTCCTCCCCAGCCATGCAACACGCAACACACCCTTCGTTCCCCTCCCACACCAACACTCCCCTCCGCACTAAGAAACACTCATCATCCAGCGCCAAGGTGGTTTTTTTTTTTTTACATTGAGACATTTTCAGAGTAATATTTCTTTTTTTTTTTTTGTCATGTCTTCCTCTCTTTTGCTTTATTACTTTTCCTAGCAATGATTTTTTTTGTTCTTAAGAAAGACTTAATTTTCCAGCTACATTGTTTTTTCTCCCTCATCTTATTTTTTTTTTTTTTGTAAGCATCATGTTTTCACTTCACTATAAAGTTTTATTTTTGTTACTTTAAATTATCTCTATTATTTTTGTCATTTTTTGTGTAATGTGGTGTAAAATTTCTTTTTTTTCTGGAGTTTTCCTAATTTTTTTGCTTCTTTTTCGCGAGTGAGGTATTTTTTTCATCACAACTTTTTTATTTTTTTTTCTGAAGTAATGCCTTTCTACATAACACTTTTTTTCTTCCATTCCTAAACTATGTTTTCCAAACATGTTTTAATGTTTTTTTTTTTTATTTCCTTCTATAAGCAACTTTTTTTTTTTTTCGCTCTTACAAGAAGACGCTACCAGATTGTAAAAGTAACACATTGTTTTTATCTTCCTTTCCTGAAATCCCAGAGTAATAAAAGTTGTCCTGTGCAAGTCACGCCACACACACTCAGCTCCTTAGGATAACACTCTTACACTCTCCCAGTAGCACTTTGCGATCACACATTATTTCACCGTTATTTTACTCCTTGCCTCTTACTTAATATATATCGTCTTTCTCTTATACATCTTCTACAAGTCAACATATTTACTTTTATGTTTATTACACTTCACTTTGATTTTTCACTTAAATTAATCTGATGAAATATTCCCGAGTGTATTTATCTGTCCATCACATTTACAGTTAGAAAGACTTCATGTTACTTAACGTATCTTGCTTAACGTGTCTTGCTTATTTTCCGTGTATTTTTCTGTGCAAACATTACTGTCCTAGGTTTATCTGTTTGTCTGTCACGTTTACTGTTAAAAAGTCGTCATATTAATTAGCGTACCTTGATTACCTTCCGTTTATTTTTCAGTAAATATTACTCGTTGTTTCATGTATACTGTCCATTACATTTAGTGGCAGTAAGTCAGTACATTAATTGTCTGTCAGTCACATTTGTTCTCTGCTCGTCTATGTTGTTTTACCCGTCACCACATTAATGGATTGAGCGCCGTCGGGTCACACAGTATTCAACCTTTAATAAAACACAAATTATGCCAGTTTGGCACAGTATTGCCCTCCACCTCAAGACAACACACTTGCTCATTAATCCCAGTCCTGGCAACACTGCAAAACCACACACTCCAACAGGACCTGGCCTGCAACACAAACTCACACTTTTAACAATGGCTTTACTGTAACACTGCAACTTTATGGCTTTTTACACTTAAGGAATTACATGGCATTGCAACACTATGCCTCTTCATGGAACACACTCCAACACTGTCTGCAACACACGATCGTAATATCGATCTTACTTTTGCAACACAAAAAAATTACACTTTTAACAAATTCATATACGAGTATAACTTACAATTTTGGGAGTATTTCAGCACTAGTCTCCTTCCTGAAAACACACAACATTGCCTGCAACACATATTCTTAACATTGATCTCACTTCTGCAACATTCTAAATATAACACTTTCTCTCAACAAATCCATGCACAGCTTACAATTTTGGCAACCCTCCAACAAAACTCTCCGACACTTCTTACAACACACTCTCTTAACATTCATTTATTCTTTGCAACACAACAAATTTACATTTTTTTTTCTTAACAAGCCCATACATTAATTACGTACAATTATGGCAAGTTTCCAACAACAAACCTTCTCCTGACAAAACACTACAACTCTCCTAGCAACACAATCTTTCTTACCATTGATCTTATCTTTATCTTAATATCCCCGACGATAAGTCACACACACACACACACACACACACACACACACACACACACACACACACACACACACACACACACACACAAAGAGCTCAATCCTCTCCTAGCAAGACGTGCCGAGGCTGGGCACGCAGTCTAAGTCTCTGTATGGCCGCGTCGCCTCTGTATTATAACTCAGTTCAAGGTGGGCTTCAATCTTACGTTAGAAATTATTCCCGTCCATTATAAAGTGAGACGAGACCCAGCTATGCACGAGCCGTCAATAACGCGACCTTCACTTCCCTTACTTCCCTCCTTCCTTCCTTCCCTTGCGCTGTGGTCTGCCTCACATATCACCTCTCATTCCCGCACATCACCTATCTTTCTCTCTCTCTCTCTCTCTCTCTCTCTCTCTCTCTCTCTCTCTCTCTCTCTCTCTCTCTCTCTCTCTCTCTCTCTCTCTCTCATATTTACCTGACTAACTCTCTTAACTTAATGAATTGATAGTGTATTGTGTTTTCGTCATACTAGAATTCATTAGTCTTCATTTTGTGTTGTCTTGATAAAGAGAATGTACTAAGTAAAGGTTAATCTGTCACGCTCTTTTGTATTTGTGTGCTTTGTTTAGTTTTCATAATGATGCAAGGTAAGCTTTATATATTTTGATCAGAAATGCTTATCAATCTGCAGTCAGTCTAATCCAATGATTAGTGATCAAGTTGTCAGTCTGATTTAATGTAATCGTGGAGGTGACAAACACCCCACCCAATGTTTGCGTCAATCAAGCTGTGAATTTGTGGCCAATCTGATCTAATTTTGCAGGTGAAATTCTCAGTCTGTGTCGATCTATAGTCAATGTAATCAAATGGTGCCAGAATGTCACTACATGCATTGCCCTTCAAAACACACCCTTATCTTTCCTTCTCTTTCCCCCTATTAACTAGAATTTATGTATAGTTCTCTTTATATATTTATTTTGAAACTGGTAATTTCCACTAATGTCCTTTCTATCTTCTGCATGGTTGTTGTCATTATAGTGTCACGCTGCCTTCTGAGTGACCAAGAGAACTTATTTCAAAGCACTTCCACTACTTACAAGAGCCTCTAGTTGAAGCTACAAGGATTTTTAAGGCTATTTTTACGCTTTTAGTGACAGATTGACATGGTACCTACATTAATAACAGGAGAAACAGTCTTGAGAAGCCGGCTAAGCATCTCTGTGGCCTTTTAGTCGTGGTAAGTGAGCGAAGACTTTCTGAGTACGAGGCCAAGTTGACTCTTTTCTCGCGGAAGACGATCGTGAGTGTCCTTAGTCGCCAGAGTGAGACCAGAGACCCAGCGCTCGATGTTGCCTTTTCGTTTTGTCTCTGCTTCCGACACACTAATTACATTCATCACCACAATAGTTCGTTCCTTTCCGCAGCAGATTAAAGCCGCGAGGATAAACAGTGCTGGTTCGGGTCTCTCTTTCTCTCTCTCTCTCTCTCTCTCTCTCTCTCTCTCTCTCTCTCTCTCTCTCTCTCTCTCTCTCTCTCTCTCTCTCATATGTCATACCGTATAGTTCTGGCCTTATTATTTATGTATGGGCCTACTCCTTACGCTAATGAACAGTGTGTGTGTGTGTGTGTGTGTGTGGTTCAGTTTGACGTGGCTTGGCTTAGGTAGGGTTGGGGTACATTAAGTTCTCTCAGGTTAGGTTAGGTTAGGTTAGGTTAGGTTAGGTTAGGTTAGGTTTCGTTTGGGTTAGGTTTGGTTAGGTTAGGTCAAGTTGAGTGAGACTAGGTTAGATTAGGCTAGATTTGTTTTTTTTTTTTTTTTGTTTGTTTTCTTTAGTTTAGTTTGGTTAGGGTAGGTTAGATTAGGTTAGGTCAGGTCCAAGAATCACTCGAAAACAAGAGTGTCTCGTGAAAACCTGTGTACACATTATCACACTTTATAAAAATAGATAAGTAGATGATAAGACGCGGAGCATCACGCGATGGGAGCCACGTACGAGGGAGGGAGTCAGCATGGCGACGTGGCGGGAGTCTTAAGCAGGGTTATATCTATACAGTTAGCAAATTCGGCGAAGCGTTATCTATGTAATACCAACACGGGATGATTAATGGTACAGGGAGGGAGGGGGGGTGCGTAATGGCAGGGAAGCCGTGAGGGAAGAGAGGCGCATATGCAAGGAACACTAAGTCAGGGATCTTCACTACTTATAACACGCTGTTGTGGAAGATGTTGTTTTTGTTATTATTATAATATGTTTGTGCGAAAACCAGAATCCTTCTTTAGCAGGCACCGTCTTGCCCCTGATAGAGCAGGAGACCCGGACGTCAACAAATATAGTAGTAATAATAATAATGATAATAATAATAATAATAATAATAATAATAATAATAATAATAATAATAATAATAATAATAATAGGTAAATTAAATGTAACAGTAAAGGGAATACAAGAAACGATATCAAGGAAAATAGTCAAGTTAAATGAGATAAAAAAAAAATAAGTGTATAGAACAGTATATATATATTAGAGGTAACAGAAAGAGAGACTGTAGCATATATTTGCGGCTTCCCTGGTTTGCATGACGAGTTTCTTCCCAGGTGAACACAGACTGCGGCGTGACAGCAGGTAAACATAATCTATCTCCTCTCTGCCTGGGATTCGAACCCGTGATCTCTTGGAACCGAGTGATAGGTGTGAACTGAACACGCTGTTCCTTTTACCATCAAACTGGAGTTTTTCAAACACAGCAAATATACAAATGTTACTGTAAAACTATATATCTCTTCAAATGTCTTCCCGCACACAATGTTTTCAGCTTTGCATGATGCCGTAAAACAGTAACTGCCTTTCCCTTCTGTTTTTCTTCTCTCTGCTACCCTTTCACCTTCCCTCGAACATTTCCGTCCCTTCCCAATCAGTTCCCCCAAATACTTGATGGCTTCAGTTTGGCCAAATGCCTCAACACACAACCAGACCTCACCAACCACCAGTATTCATTCTAGTGCATAAGACCATATAGGAAACTGCACGAAGCCTGCCTGTAGACTTATCTGTGACTGTCTCTGTATAAAACATGTTTGTCTATATCCATCTCGCATTCCTACCCATAAATCTCTCTAACCAACAGCTCTCGCACTCACATTAACCACTGTACACTTTTGGCGCCTTGTTCAGAGAACTCACAACCTTGCCCGGTGCATAATCTTTGTTCAGGGGACTCACAACCTTGTCCGGTGCTTAATCTTTGTTCAGGGGACTCTCAACCTTGTCCGGTGCTTAATCTTTGTTCAGAGGACTCACAACCTTGCCCGGTGCATAATCTTTGTTCAGGGGACTCACAACCTTGTCCGGTGCTTAATCTTTGTTCAGGGGACTCTCAACCTTGTCCGGTGCTTAATCTTTGTTCAGAGGACTCACAACCTTGTCCGGTGCTTAATCTTTGTTCAGAGGACTCACAACCTTGCCCGGTGCGTACGTAATCTTTGTTCAGAGGACTCACAACCTTGCCCGGTGCGTAATCTTTGTTCAGAGGACTCACAACCTTGCCCGGTGCGTAATCTTTGCTCAGAGGACTCACAACCTTGCCTAGTGAATAATCTTTTAATGTAGTGTATCAATAGCTGTACATGCCTTGACACAGACCCTCTACCAAGTACAGGCGTGGTCAAAAGTGTAGCATTTTGCACTCATTTCCATTGTGTTTAACTTTTTTCTCAATTTGAAGTCTGATCTGCTGACAGCCTCCTTACGGAACAGAGAACAGACAGTGTCGGCGGGTCAGAGGACTTAAAGACAGAGAAAAATATCAAAATGTTCGATGCAGTGAAAGCGAATACAGAATGTTACTCGACTTTTGTCCATGCTTGTACTCGTATTGCGTTTTGTTCCGAGGCCTCACAACTCTGCTTCCCTCTTTCCGCCGCACTCAATAACTGTTCCGCGTGCGTGCGTCAGCTGTGATGTGTTGCAGTTTTTGATCACCATATTTCACGAGTTCCGCGCCCCTTCAGAACTTATGAAGCAATAATTCAGGCCTGTGTGAATTCTGACACACGGGATACCAAATTTATTGTCGGAAACAACATGAGCTTGTAGCAACGCATCACCGCCACCCTCTTCCTCCTCCTCCTCCTCCTCCTCGTCCTCCTTCAGCTGCCTCTCTTCGCTCCTTCATTGGATGACAGCGTGAGCAGGGAAGCCCGCCGCCACGCGATAGGCCAGACTGGCCGAGGCTCCTCCCTGACAGGCGTGCAGTGCCGCCAACGGCTGGGAAAGACAAAGCCCAGGCTCTGATTGGCAGCGAGGCGGGTGCGGGGCGAGTGTGGGAAAGGCGCCCCCCGCCACTCCCGCCAACATCATGGCGGGTGATGGCTGTTCAAGTCAAGGTTTACTGCTTCACGTATGTAGTTCCTGCTTACTACTGACGCACGTGGCCACAGTGAACACTGAACACCGCCGCTAAAGGAAGAAGGCCATGAGCATCCTGCGTGAAGACAGCCTGGGACAAAAGGAAATTAACGGGGATGTAGAGGAGGGGGCGGAAAAAGCGACAGAAAAGGGAGAGTCGGCCGGGAGATGATCGAGGCACCAGAAGGAAAGGTTACCCTATAGAGAACTATCTACCCCCACTTAAGCTCAGCCTCCAAATTGCCCCTTCCTCTCTCTCTCTCTCTCTCTCTCTCTCTCTCTCTCTCTCTCTCTCTCTCTCTCTCTCTCTCTCTCTCTCTCTCTCTCTCTCTCTCTCTCTCTCTCTCTCTCTCTCTCTCTCTCTCTCTCTCTCTCTTTGTGCTACCCTTTAATACCCCATGTCAAAGGGACCAGTAAAGCTTCTCCAGAGAGTTAGGTTAGGTTTGAGAACGTTGACACAGACTTACATCTGAGCATCACTAAGGACCAGCTATGAACCTTGTGTTGGTGGTGGAGTGGCGAGCTTCTCTTAAATTTTAATTGTTATAAAGTCACAAAGCATGTAAAGTAATTTGAGTTGCATCGCCATAACTCTTTTTTCACTATTCATAATTTTTTTTGCAATTGAGGTTCATGAATGTTTGCCAGGGGGTAGAAATATGCTAAGAAATGTTACGCATCATATCCTGCGACTTAGACCTTGGCTGGGACGCCTTGAGTGTGTGTGCTGCCTTATCTCTGCTGGGAACCTTGAGTGTGCGAGTATATTCAGTCTTACCTCAGGCTGACGTCAAATTAATGAAAGGAGAGGGACGCGCGTGAGAATGGAGGCAGGAATGTCTCGTGCTGAAGTGTCCACCGTGAACACAATTTGTATGTATTGTGGTTGTAATTCATGTTGTTTGACCCGCGCGTTCAATACAACCATAGGGGATTAGGACACGTGCTGCGTCTTGTAAGATGTAGTACTTATGAATGTCCGATATGGTACGTAAGAATGTGCGTACTGTGTGTTGTTATGCTTCATGGAGACGATCAATAATCTTATAACCTTCGCCTTAACTATGCTACGTCTCTTACTTTGGAAAGTGCAGATTATTACAAGCAAGTGTCTGAGGGTCAATAGATCTGCTGCTGCTTGTTCTTCCTTTCTGTTCACGTGCACATCGGTTGCAAAAGAATTCCTGGATTAATACGATGATTTAAGTTCATGTGCTCTGTCTTGTATAGCTGTTAGCATTATTATCATCGTCATTGTCATTTTCTTGTTCTTGTCATTGTTATTGTTGTTGTTGCTGTTGTTGTTGTTGTTGTCGTCGTCGTCGTCGTCATTGTAGTTGTTCTTCTTCTTATCATCATCATCATCATCATCATCATCATCATCATCATCATCATTCTTATTCTTATTCTTATTATTATTATCATCTTTATTATTATTATATTATTTTTCCCGGTGAATCCACTCCTGTACCGTGGCGACACACACACACACACACACACACACACACACACACACACACACACACACACACACACACACACACACACACACACACACACACACACACACACACACACACACACACACACACACACACATGCACTAATTCACCGTAATATTGTGAGGGTGAGCGCGGCCATTGTACGCGGGAGTGCAAGGAGCAAAGTGCAGAGGTGACGTTAATACCAGTCACATTACCTTCCAGCGCGCAGCCTTTGTGGTAATCCTCCTCCTTGCGCCATTTCTATCTCATCGCCAGTTCGCGGAGTACAAACGCAATGCACGCACAAGAAAACACCGCGGCAGAACAAACAGTACAGATTCTCTAGCCTTTGTTGCGCTGTTTGTGTTGAATTGCACTATATCTGAACCAACACATGTAGGATAGTGAAGGAAAAGGCTACTTCCGCCACGCCGATCCTTCCAATTAGGACAGGATAATGCTCTGCCTGTCTGCCTCCCTGTCTTTCTTGCTGCCTGTCTTTCTCTTCCTGCTGCAGTGACTGGCTGACGGGCAGTGCAGGCTGGTAGGCCACGCGGCTCCGAGGCAGGATAAATGGCCTGCATAGGAGCCGTTCATCTGATGCAATATCTGTGATAAACTCGTGTATAAGAAGGAAATTTGTTCTTACACATATTTCGTTGAAAGTGATGAGCAATGCAGCGCTCGTTCTTTTCTGTTATGTATTCTGTCGACACCTTGATATTTTATGGCAGTAGTTTCTATTCTGGCGGTGATGTATGTTTTGGGATTAGTATGTAAATATTTTGTGGATAATGATGAGGAACCAGAAAAAATGCACAACCTGTTACTTTATCGTCTTGTTACTTGACCTTCCTTGGAACAGCGTGCTCACAAGTGTTACTTCATCCCCTTTAGGACAACCTGCAGTGAACAGGCGCTTAAGTGCATTTATCTTCTTTTCTTCTTATTATTATTAGTTCTTAGTAAACACTCGGAATGACATGGAAGACCAGCCACCTTAGTTTCTGAGTTGCCCTCTTTGAATCTATATAATCCAAATCTAGCTTGGGTAACACGATTTAAAATAAACTAAA
Organism: Scylla paramamosain; assembly: GCF_035594125.1. NCBI lineage: Eukaryota > Metazoa > Arthropoda > Malacostraca > Decapoda > Portunidae > Scylla > Scylla paramamosain. Next base: position 686,867 of record NW_026973674.1, on the reverse strand, counting down.
TTAAACTGATGTGTCATACCAAACTAACCTAAGTTATCTAATCTAGGTTAAGATAACTAAGCTAAAACAATGTAATCTAAACTAAGCTAAAACAATATAATCTAACCTAGCTCATCTTAACACAATCCAGCCGGAATATAAACTAGGTGGCTAAATTTTATGTCACTGTACACCAGACTCTCTCCTCAAAGACATCTCGTACACACCTCCAGGCGTCTCCTCACTGGTTCACGAGAAAATCTCCTTCACTGCTTTTCGCTGCTTCATTCACAAGTGGCTTATTTTCTCATATTTTAGCATATTCAGTTTAAACCATTTAACATCTTTGCCATCTCTTCAAGTTCAAGTAAATGATAGGTTAGGTCATTGTAGGTTATACTGAAATGGTATGTCCACATCTTTTGTAAATGAGAACATAAGAGCAAAATAAAATCAGGGAAGTTGCGAGAAGCCATCAGGCCTACACATGGCAGTCCCTGTATGAAACACATCTGCCTATTTCCATTTATCATCTCCATCCATAAATTTGTCTGATCTTTTAAAGCTCCCTAATGATTCAGCACTAACAATCTGATTACGGAGTCCATTCCATTCATCTACCACTCTAGATGAATATGTGATCTGGAGACACACCAATGACATCTAAAGGAGTGACACAGCATTTCAGACTTTCTACCGCTTGTAGTTTGACACTTTCCACAGTTAAATCATGAAGGGTTACTGAAATGAAGTAACAAGTGCCTGTCATTACCAGTCAAAGAGTTAATTATGATCGACCACGTAGACGACGTCGAATCCAACAGCTGGGAGAAAATTATGTTGAATTGCTTGTAATATTTTGTGGTCCTTAATTATTGTTGACATTCCAGGGAGGGGGCAGGACAGCACACCGCGTGAGTGGCGAGGGACTGTTGCCCCACGTTCCGTCCATTCCTATTCACGTTGCCCCATCCCTGTCCTATTACATGAGTGTTGGTCTCCATGTCTCTGGTGAAGATGTACCCGGGGAAGAGAAGGAAGAGGGAGAGGTTACTGATTACTTCCAACTGACTGTCTTAATTTTAAGCCTCTCTCTCACCGCCGCAATGTTGCATATCTAGCTGTCTTCTACCGCTATTTTCATGCTAACTGCTCTTCTGATCTTGCTAACTGAATGCTTCCCCTCCTTCCGCGGCCTCGCGGCACAAGACTTTCTTCTTTCTCTCACCCCTATTCTGTCCGCCTCTCTAACGCAAGAGTTAACCAGTATTCTCAATCATTCATCCCTTTTTCTGGTAAACTCTGGAACTCCCTGCCTGCTTCTGTATTTCCACCTTCCTATGACTTGAATTCCTTCAAGAGGGAGGTTTCAAGACATTTATTCATGAATTTTTGACCACTGCTTTGACCCTTTTATGGGACTGGCATTTCAGTGGGCATATTTTTTTATTGATTTTTGTTGCCCTTGGCCAGTGTCCTTCCTACATAAAAAAAAAAAAAAATACGGCGTCCACTTAATAATATGAAGACCACCATATACTCAGTGCCTGGTGTGCAGCGCAGTGCGGTTTGCCAGGAGTATTAGCTAAGGAAAAAGAGGAAGAGGTACTACTACTATCTGATGCTGCCACTCTCCTGCTTCCATCTGTCCTCCTTTCCTGCTTATCTCCTGCCTCGTCTCCATTTCAGACTAACCCTACCTTACCCTGTCTACACCCCCGCCATTTCTGCGCCACTGCCCTGTACTATCTCACTCCTGCGTCACCTCTGCTTAAACTCCTCCCTCATTCATGTTTTATTCCTGGTTCATACATGTCTCACTTCTGATTCATTACCCTCTCTCTCTCTCTCTCTCTCTCTCTCTCTCTCTCTCTCTCTCTCTCTCTCTCTCTCTCTCTCTCTCTCTCGTCACTCCTATTTTACTCCTGCGTTATTTTCAGTCACGCTCCTGCGTCACCATACCATATTGTATCTTTCTCTCTTGCGTCACTAATATATCACACCTGTGTCACACCTGTCTCACTCCTGATTCACTCCCGTCACACTCCTGCGTCACTTCTGCCTTTCATAACAGGGAGGCGACACTGGCGGCTTAGTGCAGAGCAGGACAGAAAACCGTTTCCCACTGTTTTGAATTAAGGTGTACGCATGGACCGGACAGGTAGGTCAGTACGCCGTAGATGCAGACGCCGTATGCAATTTCCTGCACGCGTGAGGCTCAACAATACCAAGGTCACTATTGTCACTATTGTCCTTGGTCCTGTTCCCATTCTCACCTCACGCTGCCTCATTCCTGTCCCCTTCTCTGCCTCACCCTGCCTGTACTTCTACCCCACTCTGCTACATCCGTACCTCGTTGCACCTCTCACCCTGTCCATCACAACGTTCGCCGCACTGTGATGGCTCAATTACCCGTGAGTACAGCGCGTCCCCCAGCCGCTGTTGGTGTGTCACAGGTGTTGCTAATATTTCCCGCCATGCGCCGCTTCGCATCGCCGCGCCGCTCCCTGGATGCATTGCTCTCACGAATACAGGCGCTGCAAGGGAGGCTTTTCTCTCTTTTTTTTTTTTTTTTTTTTTACGGGGAAAAATGTCGCGTGATTCCGTGAAGGAAAATTTCTCTCTCTCTCTCTCTCTCTCTCTCTCTCTCTCTCTCTCTCTCTCTCTCTCTCTCTCTCTCTCTCTCTCTCTCTCTCTCTCTCTCTCTCTCTCTCTCTCTCTCTCTCTCTCTCTCTTCTCTCTCTCTCTCTCTCTCTCTCTCTCTCTCTCTCTCTCTCTATATATATATATATATATATATATATATATATATATATATATATATATATATATATATATATAGACCTGTTTGAGCATCTGAAAGATTTGTCAAGATTATTAGACTTTATGGGCATCGTAATTTATAATCTCTGAGTGCTTCCCGCAGGGATAGTATTTTTTTCTAACTGTCACAGATCAAGTGACCTAAATGCACAGTTCTGGAAACACACACACACATACACACACACACACACACACACACACGGATAACTGCTGTACTGGCCACACGCTTGTGTTTCTGGATTCTCTGTGATAGTTTTTATTTTAAACATTGCAACACGAGTAGTAGTAGTAGCGGCAGCAGCAGCAACAGAAGCCGCCGTTCAACACAGCCAAACAGCACAGCCACAAAGATAGAGCCACATAGCACACAGCCACTCAACCACACACACTGTTAGAAGGAGGTTGCGAGCAGTGGTTCGTGGAGGTTAGGTCAGGTTGCGAGCAGTACAGGTTAGTGGAGACTAGATGTACGAGTAGATGTGTTACTTCTCTCTCGTGTTGGGTTAGGTTAGGTAAGGTTAGGTTGCGAGCAGCACTGGTTCGTGGAGACTATAAGCTGGTGTGTTGCTCAGCTGTCAGGTTAGGATGGGTTAGGCTAGATTGTGGGCACATTCGTGGACACTAGTACATGTGTTGCTCCGCCCTCAGTTGGTTTAAGTTAGGCTATGAGGAATACAGCTTCCTGGACACTAAAAATGTGTCGTATGACTCTCCAGATGTTGATGCCACCAACTTTTAAAACTTTTTTTTTCTTTTTCTTTTTTTTTTTGTTGTTTTTTTCTTCCCTTTGGCCAGAGCATCTCTGACTGACGGCTTCTTGTAGCTTCGCTTATTTTCTTATGTTCTTATATTCTTATATACTTGTGTGTAAATCGCAGGGTTTATTTTTGGGTGTGTTTTGTTTGCTTTTTTTTCCTTTTATTTATCTTTATATTTATTTGCACTTGTTTTTATTTATTTATTTATTTTTTATTTTATTTATTTTATTCTTTTTGCCGTATGTATGTATGGTGTTGTCCTCCGATTTTTTTTTTTTACAATTTGATTTTCTTTCCTTTTATTCTTTTTTTCTCTTTTATCTACGTAGGGTCGTGATTTTCCTATGTTTTGCAAGTGAGCCTTGGTGTGGACTCTCTCTCTCTCTCTCTCTCTCTCTCTCTCTCTCTCTCTCTCTCTCTCTCTCTCTCTCTCTCTCTCTCTCTCTCTCTCTCTCTCTCTCTCTCTCTCTCTCTCTCTCTCTCTCTCTCTCTCACACACACACACACACACACACACACACACACACACACAGTAATGTAACTTCACAAAATATCCCTAACGACATTTCCTTTGTCGCTGCTTTTGGATCTTTGTACTTTCCATTGTGATCTCACCTTATTTTTTTTTTTTTTTTGTGTAGATTCAATTGGCCGCAGCTCTTGTCTCTTGTCTCTTGTCTCAGGCCCTTCCTTGTTTCATTATCTTTTGAGTCTTGAGTGCACGCGCCGTCTCTCGTTACTTTTCCCTCTTTTTTTTTTTTTCGCGCCCTTAAGCTTTCTAAGTGCACACAGTGTTCCTCTTAATCCTTGCCTTGTTTTCAGCTTGTTTTTTTTTTTTTTTTTTTTTTTTTTAAGGGTGGAATGCGAAGGGAAGAGGGCTGGGTTCCCTCCGCCCCCGCCCTCGCCCCCGCCCAGCTATGAGGCGACGCTAGGTCAGGTAAAGGTGACCACTGAGCAAAGAGCGCTTTGATGTTTTATGCACGCCGCGACAGGACACGTCCTGGGTGTGTTCGCGCGAGGTTTGCGTGGCACTTTTCCACGGGTACCCTTAGTTCCGAGCACGCCGGTACCTCATGAAATGTCACCAGCCTCTTCAAAAACTGTTTCTATATTTCACTTCCGCGCCCACCACTGCCGCCACCTCTGCTTGCTTCGAAGTGACTCCTCACAGCAAATCAACCCATTTTTATTGGAGTAAATCAGACGCAGCAGTGCTTTACAGCCTCGACTTTCTTAGTAATCAGATGGTGTTTATCTCCTTAGCTCCTCACAATTGCACCACATCACAACTCGTAAGCCATACAACTCCTCAAAACACTTCATAATCACTCCATCATAACACCTAAGCATTTCTCTAAGCGTGGTAATAATGAAAGTGTTCGGTTTCAAGACCGTTATCCTTAATTTTTTTTTTTTTTCTTCTTTACGGACTGGGACCTCAGTGGACGTTTTTTTTCGTTTGTTTGCCCTGAGTTAGGGCCTATCTTATATATATATATATATATATATATATATATATATATATATATATATATATATATATATATATATATATATATATATATATATATATATATATATATATATATATATATATATATATATATATATATATATATATATATATATATATATATATATATATATATATATATATATATATATATATATAAGTGGTTATATCTAAGTTATGTTGTTAGGAAGCGGTGCTTGTTACTGTTCGCATTTAGTCAGGAGTTGGTAAATCACAATTCATAACGTGAACTGCGCGTGGCGCCCTGAGGCACCTTCACCAGGTGCGGGTGAAGCATCAGATTTTCCTGGATGGGAAGAGAGTTGTGGAACTTACGTGTGTGTGAAAAGAAAGAACCTGCATGAACCACTTACTGAGGGGGTGAAATGGATAGTGCTTGACAAAGGATGCGCTCTAGATACTCGGAGCGTGACATTTATAAAACACAAATAGCGACACTCATAAATAAAAAAAGAAAAAAAAATGTAGTTTTATGTAAATAATTCTGCCACGTCAAAATTTAAATAGAAAATGGACCATGTAATTATCTAATACATAAGGTTTCCATACACTTCTCTAGTTATGAATAACTCTTCTTGCTCTCTTCTTCCGGAACTGGCAGCTTCAGTGGGCCTTTTTTTTTTCTACCTTTTTTTTTTTTTTTTGTAGCCCTAAGGTCTGTTACCCCCTCACCCCCTCATCAACACAAGTCCTAAGCGTTCGCCTTACACGCTTATAAGTACACGAATAGAAATATATCAGTGCCTAATACATTTTCCATAGTAAATAATTAAGTAAGCAGCATTCCTCACCTCCTTGCGGTCGTCTGGCTTCGTGAAGGGCGAGGGCGTGAGGGAGAGGTACTGCAGGTTCTCTGGTGTGCTGGCTTCCCACGTGAAGCCCAGAGAGCTATCAGGGGTTGGGTTCCTGGTGGGAAATAACGAAAAATTTTAATTATAATGATGAGTAATAAAAGACAGTCTACTGTAATACAAAGATTTATTATTATTGCAATGATGAGTGATACAAAAATAAACTATTGCTGCAATGATGAGTAATACAAAAAGTAATTATTGGAGTGTGGTGGTGAGAAATAGCAGGATAAAGCAGATCTTTTTCTCTAACTTTTCAACACCATCAAAACATTGTAGAAATAAAGATCCCTTGCTTAATTCTGTTCTCTCACCACTGCCTACCACCACCAACTCCAACTCACTTGTCTAATCTATGCAGTAAAGAGGTAATTTTTGCAGTGATATGTAGTACACGGGCAAACTATCGTTGTTGTTGGTGTCACCGTGTCACAGTGAATTGATGGAAGCATTGATAAGTCTTACCTGACATCAGCACTTCCTGAAGAGCCTCTAATGCAGCAATGGTACAATGATAAGCCTTACTTTTATCATCTTATCCTCTAAAACTATCAGTCTCCTCCACAAAAGGGTCCCGCCTTCCATCTCAGTAAAGTTAGTGCACTGATAAGCAATACTTTATCATCTTGCCCACTCCAAAGCTCTCAGAGTCCTCCATAAAGACTTCTGAAATCAGGACCTCTGCCCTCCATCTCACCCTGTGGCAGCAAAGTTGGTCCACAGAGTCGTGATGATGTCCCTGAGGGTGAGGTCGTCGGGCAGCTTTAAGTCCTTGGGGCGCTGTGGGGGTGCTGTTCGTGGCGACAAGAGAGGGCCGCCGCGGAACAAGTAGTGCAGATCGTCTACGTGACTCACCCCTGTCAGAATTGACGATCAGAAACCGATTAAAAATTCCTGGAGAAAACCAGTTAAGGGAAGAAAACTGGGAGGAAGATAGAGAAGGAGATGGAGCGGAGGAATTGCTTTAGAACTGCAAACAATAGCAGTCACAGAGGAAGATTCAAGGGACAGAAACAACAGGACAAGGCTCGTACATCGCGCCAACCACTCACTCGAGGGAAACGCCGAACGGAAAAGATAAGAAAAGGAAGATGTGATTCACTCATGTCAGAACAAAACAACATAAGAAAGTAAGGGAAGCTGCAAGAAGCTGTCAGGCCTACACGTGGCACTCCCCACATGAAACATACTGCCTACCTCCTTTCATTATCCTCAGCCTCAAATTTGGCCACTCCTCTTTTAAAGCTCCGTAGTGACTCATGGCACACATCACAGTGACTCATGGCACACATCACAGTGACTCATGGCACACATCACAGTGACTCATGGCACACATCACAGTGACTCATGGCACACATCACAGTGACTCATGGCACACATCACAGTGACTCATGGCACACTTCACAGTGACTCATGGCACACATCACAGTGACTCATGGCACACATCACAGTGACTCATGGCACACTTCACAGTGACTCATGGCACACATCACAGTGACTCATGGCACACATCACAGTGACTCATGGCACACATCACAGTGACTCATGGCACACTTCACAGTGACTCATGGCACACATCACAGAGACTCATGGCACACTTCACAGTGACTCATGGCACACATCACAGTGACTCATGGCACACATCACAGTGACTCATGGCACACATCACAGAGACTCATGGCACACTTCACAGTGACTCATGGCACACTTCACAGTGACTCATGGCACACATCACAGTGACTCATGGCACACTTCACAGTGACTCATGGCACACTTCACAGTGACTCATGGCACACTTCACAGTGACTCGGACACAGCTGTGTTTTAGTTTTTCAACAAGATTATATCTCAGACCACAAATTATGTATAAATAAATTAAAATGTTAAGTAATGATGAAAAGGGATGCAGTGCTATTACTAATAAAAATGATGGCAGCGATGAGATGGTGGTGATGGCAATAATGACTGGAATTTGTCGTGATGCAGGGTATTAATAGTATAGGATAAGAGTTATTGGTAGTGGTAGTGGTAATGGTGATGGTAAGAAGGCTGGTGATAGTTGCTACGTATAGCGGTGGTGGCGACAGCGCTGGTGATAACATCAGGAGTGGTAGTGGCTATGCCAAGCACCTTCTGTTTTTATGAGTATTTAAGTCGAGAACCACCCTTGATGTCTATAAAATCTCTAAGTTATTCATTGCCTTGAAGTCACATAGGGGATATGATGTTACAAGCAAAATTCTTTGGGTCAATTATCAGGATCTGTTATGTAAGAGTGGCTCCAAACAAGGGCAATAAAAGGGCAGAAAAAAAGCCCACTAAAGGTGCCAGTCCCCAGTTACTTTGCCAGTGTTCTTAAAACATCTGCCTAAACATTCGTCACTGAACTGACCGCCTCGTGTCAGTGTTGACGCCGCGGTGCCTCGGGCAGGTTGTGGGCCAGGCATTGCTTACACTTGTTGTCGCAGGAAGGGCAGATCAGTTGGCCGAAGGAGAGCTGGGCGTAGTGCTGCAGCTCGTAGCGGTAAATCTTCCCTGCGTGGTGGGCGGAGATGCGGTCATGAGGCACGGCGAAGTAGTGGTCAGTGAACATCTGTCAAAATTATATATAATAAGACTAGTAAGAATAATAACTAAGAGTTATTTTTGTTATTTTCAATAATAATAACTTATTATTACGAGTATGTCTTCATCATTTTTTTTAAATAATATATTATTATTATTTTGATAACTAAAAGAATTAGAATGTTCACACCAACCAACTACTATACTACTACTACTACTACTACTACTACTACTACTACGAACATGAGATAATAAGGGAAACGGCAAGAATACATCAGGTCAACACGTGACAGTCCCTGAATGCAACATGCTTGTTCATCTCCACCTATCATCTTCATACGTGAATCTAGTTTTTAAAGCTCCCTCATAATTCATCACTAATCACTAACAATTACGGTTACAAGGCTTTTTCACAGCAGAATGATCACGGAAAAGTTCACCGTACAGAACACCAGCTGGCAGTTCTGTATGTTTAAGATGTAACATAGGTGCAAATTTAAGAATGAACAGTGAAAACACTACCGGCATCCTCTTGTCTCAAGTGTTAAGGTGTAACATCCCCTCACGTAGAGCCGTGTCTTCTCATCCTTATGTCATATATGTAAACAAGTAATTTTCACATTGCAAATACATCCAAAGTTTACGGAACATGTGCAGCAAAAAACAGGCTTAGGCTCCAGTGTTGGTGCTCACCCTCATGAAGTCGTCAGCGTGCGCCTCGGTGACGTGCGTGGTGCCCAAGTAGTGGAGGTACAGCTGGCGGGCTACAGCCTCCGGGTCCTCGCTCCTGCCCTCAAGCTGAAGGGACGCAGACCCGGCCATGCTAAAATTGTACTGTAGCTCCTCCAGTAACTGTTTCTTTGCCAATGCAGCTGGAAAAAAAAAAATCTTCAAAACAATAGATTTTGAAGGTAATTATTCCCTCAGACATTTTAGTTAGTGAAGCATGATTTTTAACCACGTAAGTTGGGTGATAATTACGCAAGGCGAAAAGAGCCCCCGTCGTCTTTGGTAATGCCTGATATGATGTCCACCTGGGTGTTGCATCCCTCACTTATCAGCTGGGCAGGGTGACGCGGCAGGAAACGGCCGTCCACTCAGGGCGTGAAGGTGAGCGGCAGCACGCCCCATCTCTGTACAAATTAAATGGCCTCAGAACTGTAATTTGAATATATCCACAATTGAATGTTCAAGTTAAATGAGCAAGTAGTCCTGACACCTGGCACAGTGAGTGCCACTCACTCTGGAGCTTTCGTAACGAGGAAAGAGAGCCTTTGCATCCAGCCCCTGCAGGCACAGAAGGAGCGTGTTGCTGCCCTGGTCTGTGGGACACCCAAGGCTGCCACCCACTTCAATTGCCTCCTTGCGAGGATTATTGTTAATAGTCAAGGACGTCAGTGCTGTTCCAGACTGCATGATAGCACTGGAGAAAAGATCTGTCAAAACAATACAACTTGTCTCATTACATGCAAATATGTGAACAAATGGATATACAAGGTTGAAATTATATATATATATATATATATATATATATATATATATATATATATATATATATATATATATATATATATATATATATATATATATATATATATATATATATATATATATATATATATATATATATATATATATATATATATATATATATTGTGTGTGTGTGTGTATAAACAAAGGTGATGAGAACGAATGTGAAGTCCAAAAGGAGTCCTACCTTGAACTTCCGGGACGAACATGAGGAGGTGGGCGGCGGCGCTGCCGGCACTCTCACCGAAGATGGTGACCCGCATGTTGTCTCCGCCAAAGAGGTGAATGTTGGTCTTCACCCACCGGAGCGCCAGGGTCTGGTCCTTGAGGCCCAAGTTCGCAGGCATCGCCAAGTCCTCGGTAGACAGGAAGCCTGTACAGTGAGAGAGAAGCAGTGAGAAGAGCAGTACACAGGCCGCGCCGCGTGTGAGAGAAGTCACCAGCTCGCCACACACCACCCACCCAGGACACCCAGCCGGTACTGCACCACCACCAGCACGATGTCGTGGTCCAGGAGGACGTGAGGAGGGTACTCCTGGGCACTGCCATGGGTGAACCTTCCTCCGTGAAGCCAAACCATCACCGGGAAGCTAGCGTCTCCATTAATCTGTGATAAGATTGGTACTATTACACACACACACACACACACACACAGAGAGAGAGAGAGAGAGAGAGAGAGAGAGAGAGAGAGAGAGAGAGAGAGAGAGAGAGAGAGAGAGAGAGAGATGACTAAAAGGGGATGTAAAATATTCCTTACAAAAGATTAAAGTTTTAAATTTTACATTCGTTAGAAAAGCTTAGATTAAGAGGTATAACAAGAACAATTTAAACAAAATCCTTAGTGTTAGTAATCAGGATAGGACTACAACTAATAAATAAAAAAAAAGGGAAGAAATTGGTTCTCAGATAGAGTGGTAGATGACTGGAATATATGCAGTAATCAGCCTACTAGTACCGAGTCACCTGGGTGCTTTAAAAAAGGATTAGTTAAATTTACTGATCGGGAAGGCAGGTGGACACAGGTTTTAGACAAGGACTGTCACCTAGTACGTGTAGGCCTACTTTCTTCTCCCAGCTTCCCTTATGCTCTTAGGCTAACATATCACAGATTAAAGCAGTCTCTCCGGGGTTCTCCGCCTCACCTTGGGCACAAACACGTTGAGGTACAGACAATCCTCCTCACCCAGCACTTCCTTTATTCCGACTTTCTCTGCTGCGGAGAAATACTGGATGCACGGCGAGGCGGGAATGGAGGCTTCCCCCATGGCCCCCCAGTCTGGGAAGGGCTCGGGATCCTGGAAGAAAGGACACATTACCTTCCAGTATTTTCCCACCCTCATTTTACAGTCTCACTCTGATGAAGTCAAGTGCTTTCATTACTCCGCAAATTTTCACCGTCTGCCGGCCTACCTTGAATCGCAGCCTTCCCAGTGGTGGCCGAGCGTAGGGAATGCCGTAGAATGACGAAAAGTCTCGGCCCTTCACCGATTCCTCCACAATGCCTGAGACGCGGCCATCCCTGGTATCAACGAATGGCACATCAGCAGCAGTCGCCACCAGCACCACCACCACCACCACCAGCGTCGCCACCAGAGCCGCACCACGCGCCATCCCTCTCTATTCTGCTGCTGTGAGATACAAGCGAGAGGAAGAGTATAGGAACAACTAAAATCAGTATGAGTGGCTTTCTGTTTTGTCTGTATATTTTCTGTTGTGATTTTTTTCAAAACAAAATGTTTCCTCACACCGGGCGGCACTGTGACGCCAAAGATGGGTGCATAAAGGAAGCAAAGCGGCAACTGAACATCATAGGAAATACACAAAGCAGTCTTTTCAACGAGTAAAATAGAAGTGAAGCCACACGATGCTACGCTAAGTTTCCCGTCCATAGGGGGATGTTCAGCTTCTTAACTCCGAGACCACAGAACACTAAGTTAGATCTTGTTAAGTCCAGCTTGATTGTCATCAACACAGGGGTTCACCAGGAATGTCACGTGCCATGTCTTAGTCTTCATACAGATAACTGTAGGAGCTGCATTGTCTCACTAACGCGTTTTTTTGACAAAACACACATGGTAATTTCATACCAGCCACAAAAGTAAACTCATATTTGTACATCAGTCCACACACACACACACACACACACACACACACACACACACACACACACACACACACACACAGATAAGCGCGCACAAATGCTTCGTTCCTTAACAAAAGAAATATAAGATTATCTGCACTGCGTTGCAGAACTTACAATGCTCCCTCAGTGCTGAGAGTCGGGTTGTTTAGTGCGCGGGACGGGTGACAGACTGACGCACATGCTCCGTGACGCTCCTTTTATATGAGAGCTTGATCACTCGAGTAGATTTAAAGGAACATGATGAACGAGAGTTGTCAGTTCCCACAGGGCCCGTGAAATTGTGTACTACAGTTGTGTACGAGTACTGGGAATGCGGTTATGAGCGCGACACACACACACACACACACACACACACACACACACACACACACACACACACACAGTCTTTTAGCCATCCTTCCGCAACCTGAGTTGAATCAAGGCTTACAAACTTAACGATTGGAGAAAGTTTGTGGATTCAGTCCTTTCGTGTCAGGTAATCACCTCAGCAAGGCGTCCTGCACAAAGAGACAGAGTGCTGACACGAAAACCGTATGAACTTCAAGGAAATATTTAATATTTAATGACGAGTGGTGATACTGATGATGGTCATATGTGTGTATGTGTGTGTGTGTGTGTGTGTGTGTGTGTGTGTTGATGACAGTATTGCTATAACAAATAATATTGGTGATGATGGTAATAATGGTGATAATAATAATAATGATAATGATAATGATAATGATAATAATAATAATAATAATAATAATAATAATAATAATAATAATAATAATAATGATAATATATAACCCAATTACTTCCATTCTTGCTCTTACTTTGGTGTGAGATGGTTTAATGCATCAGCACATCTGAGCCTCACCACTGCATGGTTCCTATCCTGCCTTAGTATTCCTGACAGGCACAAGACGTGCTTAGGCAACACAGCTCACTCAGTTGCCGGGCGCTCGTATTGAGATTACGGTTGACAAACAGGAGGACATCCCTAGCTTGACGCAAGTATATTTGGTGAAAATCTGAGAGTAAAAATCGAGTAATCTACCCTGTCCCTCTCCCTCCTTCTCTGGGTCCTTCACTCTCCCACAGTCTGACTTCCTACACGGAGATGAAATGGGTATTTTTATCGAAAACTAAACACACAAAAGTCAAGTGACCTTCCATTAACCTTCACTCACATGTTGTGCCCTTGACTTTCTACCAGGAGTTTGTGAATTCCTCTCGTACTGGTTCTCCTCTCGCTGCGTGAATCGACCTTCCTCCCCGGTACCGTTGTTCCAGCGTAGGGCAATTCATTATATTCTTGGTTATACTCGTAGTTCTTTAATTACATAAATAAGACAAGAGAAACTCTGTTTATAGCTTAGAATAATGCGTGCTGAAATGCATTAGAGATAAAGAGAGTAACTATGAAAAAATAAATAGTATGATGTAGGCAATGCTGGTTATATTTATCCATGGCAATAGATGTATCCAATACTAAACGATAAACATGTGCCTACAAAATGCAAATTAATAGTTTACAATACACTTGTTATACCAATCCTGTTATATGGTGCTGAATGGTGGTGGACTTTAACTACAAAACTAGAATCGAAGATTCAGGCAGCCGAAATGCGAGTGCTCAATAATCAGGGGTGTTACAAGAAGGGACAAGATGATAAATGTTCAAATAAGAGAAGAGTTGGGAGTGACCCCGCTACTGGAGGATGCTGATAGAGCAAGACTGAGATGGTCTGGACATGTTAAGAGAATGGAAGAAGATCGGCATGCTAAGAAATATATGGAGTGGATACCAAGAGGCAGGCGACCACGAGGGAGACCAAGGAAGAGATGGAAGCAAGGTATTGAAGAGAGCCTTAGTAGACCTTAGTATCACCTCGACAATGGTCGAGGTGATGGAGGACAGAGAATATGAAGACCCAGACGGATGGAGGAGTATTGTCCAGATGTCATCGAGCTGACAGGCTTATAGCCTAACTGGCGTCTGGTGAGAAGGATGAGAATAGATGGACCAAGGAAAGTTCCATGTTGTGTGACGTGCGGTGACGTGATCGTGCGAGCTCTACACGTATGCCTCCCCACCTCTTACCTACACACACACACACACACACACACACATATATATATATATATATATATATATATATATATATATATATATATATATATATATATATATATATATATATATATATATATATATATATATATATATATATATATATGGTGTAACACGAGTTTGTGCAGATATTGTCAGAGGTGAAGGTGCAGGTTATTCTATGTGGGAAATGTTGTATGGTTCTATGCACATATGCATTTTGAGGCGTTGTTTATCCGTGATATGAAATTCAAGTCTGGCCAGACGACAGATACAACTGTGGGTAACTATGGTAGAGACACACACAGTGTCCACTTCACATTACTTTACATTATACAACACAATCTGAAAGTATTCAATGTCACTGTCTCGGAGGAACTTTTTTTTCATGTTCATATGTTCACTGGACTTCATTAGTCTTTTCCACAAGGTTCAGTCTTCTATTCATACAGGCCTCTTTTACTTATCTATCTATTTATTTATTTATTTATTTTTTTTTATGTAGGAAGGACACTGGCCAAGGAAAACAAAAATGCAATAAAAAAAATGCCCACTGAAATGTCAGTCCCATAAAAGGGTCAAAGCAGTAGTCAAAAATTGATCAATAAGTGTCTTGAAACCTCCCTCTCTAAGGAATTCAAGTCATAGGAAGGTGGAAATACAGAAGAGGGCAGGGAGTTCCAGAGTTTACCATGATGAATGATTGAGAATACTGGTTAACTCTTGTGTTAGACAGGTGGACAGAATAGGGGTGAGGGAAAGAAGAAAGTCTTGTGCAGCGAGGCCGCAGGAGGAGGGGAGGCATGCAGTTAGCAAGATCAGAAGAGCAGTTAGCATGAAAATAGCGGTAGAAGACAGCTAGAGATGCAACATTGCAGCGGTGAGAGAGAAGCTGAAATCAGTCCGTTACAGGAGAGAAATTGATGAGACGAAAAGCTTTTGATTCCACCTTGTCTAGAAGGGCAGTATGAGTGGAACCTCCCCAGACATGTGAAGCGTACTCCATACATGGACAGGTAAGGCCCTTGTACAGAGTTAGCAGCTCAGGATACCTAACTTCATAGAAGCTGTTTTAGCTAGAGATGAGATGTGAAGTTTCCAGTTCAGATTATAGAAGAGGGGAACAGTTGAGTGTCATTGAAGAAGAGGGGATAGTTGTCTGGAAGGTTGTGTCGAGTTGATAGATGGATGAGGCATTTTTGAAGCATTGAACTATACCAAGTTTGCTCTGCCCCAATCAGAAATTTTAGAAAGATCAGAAGTCAAGCGTTCTGTGGCTTCCCTGCATGAAATGTTTACCTCCTGAAGGGTTGGACGTCTATGAAAAGATGTGGAAAAGTGCAGGGTGGTATCATCAGCATAAGAGTGGATAGGACAAGAAGTTTGGTTTAGAAGATCATTAATGAATAATAAGAGAGTGGGTGACAGGACAGAACCCTGAGGAACACCACTGTTAATAGATTTAGGAGAAGAGCAGTGACCGTCTACCACAACAGCAATAGAATGGTCAGAATTATTATTATTATTATTATTAAACATAACGGAGAAGGCAGAGTGGGACGAGCGCAAGCGCTATAAGTTGCCAGATGACAACCCCCACCCACCTTGACCGTAGAAAGAAGAAAGGAAAAGCAATTAGCACAATAGTAGGATGAAATCAGAGCAGGAGGAGAAAATAGGTTAAACAATTATAAAGAACGCCTCAACGAACTGAGAATTATTAAAACTCACAAAAAAAATCAACAAAAAAAAATCAACAATTCTGACTTATTTAATATATGTCAGACAACACGAGTAAATGTAGTATAACTACTTAAAACTTGATGGTATAAAATCACAGGTATAGTTACATAATTTATCACCGGTATAGCTGCAAAAGCAACCAGAGTTTAATTGACTAGACTCTTCAAGATTTTGTTCGAAGCAGACTTGAATTTTTGCACATCACTCGCAGTGCATGTGCCCTCGTCAAGCATGTTCCAAAGTCTTACAGCACAAGGAACAAAGCTTCGCTGAAACTGACTGGTGTGACACCTAACCTGCTGTAAGCAGCGCGCATGTGAATTTGACGCAAGTCGAGTGTTTCTGGTGGGCACAAATGCATTTGGGATGGAGGCATTCAGCGGGTGAAGCTGGTTGGCATGGATCTTATATAGCATGCAGACACTGCTGACATTGCGTCGGTGACCAAGATCCCAAGCTGCTTCGCCACCACAGAGGAACCTAGCGGAGGAGACAACTCTGTCAATGAGACGGAGGTGGGACACAGCTGCGGAAGACCACACAGGAGCACAATACTCCAGCAGTGGAAGAATAAAACACCGGAAGCAGCTGGCAGAGATAGACTGGTCACCAAAAATCCGGTAAGCCGAAAGGAAACTTGAGATGAAGTTACAGAGAGAAGGATAGAAGCCGCAGGAGGGTAGTTTGGAAATCAAAACTTTGTGCCAGACTCTGTCAAAAGCTTTTGATATGTCCAAGGCAACAGCAAAAGTTTCACCAAAATCTCTAAAAGAGGATGATCAAAACTCAGTAAGGAAAGCCAGAAGATCACCAGTAGAGCGGCCTTGACGGAACCCATACTGGCGATCAGATAGAAGGTTGTGAAGTGTTAGATGCTTAAGAATCTTCCTGTTCAGGATAGATTCAAAAACTTTAGATAAGCAGGAAATTAAAGCAATAGGACGGTAGTTTGAGGGATTAGAACGGTCACCCTTTTTAGGAACAGGTTGAATGTAGGCAAACTTCCAGCAAGAAGGAAAGGTAGATGTTGACAGACAGAGTTGAAAGAGTTTGACTAGGCAAGGTGCAAGCACGGAGGCACAGTTTTGGAGAACAATAGGAGGGACCCCATCAGGTCCACAAGCCTTCCGAGGGTTTAGGCCAGCGAGGGCATGGAAAACATCATTGCGAAGAATTTTAATAGGTGGCATGAAGTAGTCATAGGATGGAGGAGAGGGAGCAACATGTCCAGAATCGTCCGAGGTAGAGTTTTTAACAAAGGTGTGAGCGAAGAGTTCAGGTTTAGAAATAGATGTGATAGCAGTGGTGCCATATGGTTGAAATAGAGGAGGGAAAGAAGAAGAAGCAAAGTTATTGGAGATATTTTTTCTAGATGCCAGAAGTCATGAGGGGAGTTAGATCTTGAAAGGTTTTGACACGTTCTGTTAATGAAGCAGTTCTTGGCTAGTTGGAAAACAGACTTGGCATGGTTTCGGGCAGAAATATAAAGTGCATGAGATTCTAGTGATGGAAGGTTTAAGTACCTTTTGTGGGCCACCTCTCTATCATGTATAGCACGAGAACAAGCTGTGTTAAACCAAGGTTTAGAAGGTTTCGGACAAGAAAAAGAGTGAGGAATGTACGCCTCCATGCCAGACACTATCATGCTCAGCACACAAAGACGGGTCTCTGACACGGAAGCAGTAGTCATTCCAAGGAAAATCAGCAAAATACCTCCCCAACTAGCAGAGGCAAAACGCCAGAGGCACCTTCGCTTAGGGGGATCCTGAGGAGGGATTGGAGCGATAGGACAAGATAAAGATATGAGATTGTGATCGGAGGAGCCCAACGGAGAAGAAAGGGTGACAGCATAAGCAGAAGGATTAGAGGTCAGGAAAAGGTCAGAAATGTTGGGCGTATCTCCAAGACGGTCTGGAATACGAGTAGGGTGTTGCACCAATTGCTCTAGGTCGTGGAGGATAGCAAAGTTGTAGGCTAGTTCACCAGGATGGTCAGTGAAGGGAGAGGAAAGCCAAAGCTGGTGGTGAACATTGAAGTCTCCAAGAATGGAGATCTCTGCAAAAGGGAAGAGGGTCAGAATGTGCTCCACTTTGGAAGTTAAGTAGTCAAAGAATTTCTTATAGTCAGAGGAGTTAGGTGAAAGGTATACAACACATATAAATTTAGTTTGAGAGTGACTCTGTAGTCGTAGCCAGATGGTGGAAAACTCGGAAGATTCAAGAGCGTGGGCACGAGAGCAGGTTGAGTCATTGCGCACATAAACGCAGCATCCAGCTTTGGATCGAAAATGAGAATAGAGAAAGTAGGAGGGAATAGAAAAGGGGCTACTGTCAGTTGCCTCAGACACCTGAGTTTCAGTGAGGAAAAGAAGATGAGTTTAGAAGAGGAGAGGTGGTGTTCTACTGATCGAAAATTAGATCTTAGACCGCGAATGTTGCAGAAGTTAATGAAAAAAAAGTTGAAGGGGGGTGTCAAGACACTTAGGGTCGTCAACAGAAAGGCAGTCCGACCTGGAGACATTTATGGTCCCCTCCCCAGATGGGGACTCCGAGGCTGGTGTAGGAGTCGCCATGATGATTTTAAATTTTTTGAGTGAAGGGTGTGTGTGTTATTAGGTGGTTGTAGTTTTGTGTGGAGGAAGAGAGTTGTCTTTAGAGGGCAGGCTCTGACTGCCCCCTTGTGTTGTGAGACACAAAGGGAAACGTTCAGTGAGGTCACAGCTGGGTTTAATGATATGTTCACAGCACCCCCTGAACAGTGCTGGGAGTAATTATCGTCTCGGCAGGTGTCTACTGCGTCCTCCTGTTCTTATATGGCTATCTATTTATTTATTTATTTATCCGTTTATTTATCTAAGTCATGTGGTCACTACCTCACTAGTGTTCTCCACGTGGTTCAGGCTTCTAGTAATACAAACTACTTTTATATATTTTCTTATTTAATTATTATTATTTTATCAAACCTTTACGATCCTTTCATCTCTTCTTCCAGACTGACTCCCTCTTCTGACCATATTCCATATTCAAATCAATCTTACATACTGCTTACATACAAAACACTCTCCTCTTGTTTCCTTCCCTCGCCACACACTCCTCCCACTGTACTGTCATCACATACCTCCCTGCACAACACTTTCTGCTTCCAACCTCATTCCTATTCGGTCTACCTCACTAATGCATGAGTCTCTGCATCTTTCATCTCTGCCTGATTGTTTTCCCGCGTGAATCAGATTGTTTCAGCAGAGGAGCATCAAAACACCACTGGAACTAAATTATCCAATCCGACCCGTTATGAAACTTTTCAACTGGTTTGTATTCGCAGCAGAATATTAAGAACAAATGGATCAATGATGTGTTGGCGTGAAGAACAAGTCAAGTGTTCTTACGTTTCATCAAAGCTAGGTCCTCAATGCTTGTTATAAGTCTCCTGATGCAATAATGATAGGAATTGCTCGTTAGTAAGCTCCGGAAAGTGCTTCAGTTAATGACAAGGACTTCAATTTTTAGGACCATCAAGACCTCTTACAACAAATACTATAAACATGGTACTTATTCAGAATCATTATGGAGCTATGAAAGACGATTAGAAAGATTAATGGATGAGTATGACAGGTAGAAATACGTAGACATGTTTCATACAGTGATTGCCACGTGTAGGCCAGACGGCTTCTTGCAGCTTCCCTTTTCTTACACTCTTATGTTCCAATCATGTGTTTCTAATCTAACAAACAGCTCCTAATTGCTATTTGATGAGAGTGAGGTTCTATTTTATTGGTGTGGCCGAGGTGTGGGCGGTGGTAGTGGCGGAGCAGTAATAATTTGTCCATTCCCCTGGTGTGTCGGAGGTGTGGGCGTTGGTGGCAGTAATGATGTGTGGTGGTGTGGGCGGTGATGGCATTGGTGGCGCTAATAGTGTTCTGATTGCCGCGATGATTACAAGGTGTAGTGCACGAACCTTTTATTGTGAGTACCGGCGCCTCTCATCACCTTGCTGGGCTTCACACGGTTCCTGCGTCAAGCACCTCAGCGTGAAGTGTTTGTGGTTGTGCAAGCTGGACAGATTCACATCATAGTCGGCGTCACGAACTTCTCTAGTCACTGTACATTATATATACACGTACAATACTGCATGTAAAGAATAGAGCTCCGAAAACTGTTAATCCCTCTCATCAGCATAGTCCAAGCCGCCGCGCCGTCTTACAGCTGGCCATTTCCACGCTACAGCCACCAATGCTGTACACACACCACTTTACCATACCAGTAATCATTTATAGCTATCCATTCTTCGGTACTGTTGTTCGTCTTTCAATAATTCTATAGTAAGTGTAGTGTAAAAAATCAAACAGTTTAGAACACCCAGCACTATGATTCATGTTTCATTGACACTATAGTAAGTGCAGTGTATCATACCTAAATGATCCAAGTCTTTTGAATTCCTATCCATGAGTTCCTTAGTGTTGACATCTGATAGCAGCACGTAGATTCAACCATTGCCTGTTTAGTGAGGCAGAGCAGTAAGTCACGGTGAACAGGATCCCTTGTTAAACTAGTGCCTGCATTCCAAAGGGTCACCCACACGTGCGTTGACCTTTCTTCCTTATCACCGCAACTTTCCTGTGACACGCTTTTTCCAACGGACTCGTGTTCTTACCAGGAAGTTATTATCCCAGGAGGGAATTACTGCCACTCACCCCAGGGAAGGCCTGTTGATGGTGCCCCAGTTACTTACCCAAAGGAAAGACGGAAGGAGTAAAAAGGAAAAGCAATAGACGGCGGTGTACAAGTTTCTTTAACCGATTTGTCGGAGCATCAGCTTCAGGGTTTTAGAGACCACGCAGGTTTAATAAAAGCACTGTAGTTGGGGAAAAAGAGAAAAAATAGCAGCAGCTGCTCCCTGGAGCGCTTCATCCGGGAAATAGCCAACGTGTAGTAATTTATCGCAGCAAAATGATAGTAAAGTCACGCCTGCCGTGGAGCAGCGCGCGAGGAAGTGGCGCGGGAAGAGAGACGTCTAATTACTGCAAGCAATAACCTTAATTAACAGGCATCACTCATGACGGGGAGGGGCAGCAGGCAGGGGGCGACGCTCCCTCCAAAATAGTGCAGAAGAGAATGTGCCGGAAAAGAAAAAGAAGCCAGACGCTTTCTTGACCTTTCTTGATAGTTCCTCGTGTGTGTGTGTGTGTGTGTGTGTGTGTGTGTGTGTGTGTGTGTGTGTGTGTGTGTGTGTGTGTTGTGTTTATGGCTATGTATGGGGTTGCGTGCTTGTCCATATTTTCTAAGTGTACGGAAGCGAGACCGTGTGAATACTTGTCTGGTGTTATGTATGTATGTATGTGTATATATATATATATATATATATATATATATATATATATATATATATATATATATATATATATATATATATATATATATATATATATATATATATATATATATATATATATATATATATATATATATATATATATATACATATATATGCATGGAGGGAGGGGTGTAGGCTTACGTGGTATACCATTATGTAATATATTTGTTAGTCTTCGCCCACTCTGATTTAAGAGTAAGTCAGGCCACAACTCATAGCGTATTGTTAATATTATATAACGTCTTTTACCCCTGTTTCTGATCAATAAAGAGTTTGGAGAAACTCGGCACTTACAGTATTCTAAACTGCAGTATATAAGAATCTATAGTTATTATTATTATTATTATTATTATTATTATTATTATTATTATTATTTCACTCTTGTTCTTGCTGTTTTTATTGTGATGATTAGCACTAAAATAACAATAAAATAACTTATAATAATCATAATAAAACTACTACTACTACTATTGTAGCACTAACAGTAATAGTAGTAGTAGTAGTAGTAGTACTGTTATTATAATTATTATAAGTTATTTTATTGTTATCGTCGTATCCATCAGAGAGAGAGAGAGAGAGAGAGAGAGAGAGCGAGAGAGTGACTCTGGAGCGGCCAGCCTTTACATATGAGGTAATTACAAATTCCTTGGTCGCCTCACCACTCAAGAGGTGCCCGGCAACGGGTGAACCTGTGTGGCCCTGCACGATGTCATCACGATACAGCCAATGCAACAGTGACGGGGAATATTGTATAATTATGCAAGATTGAACTACAGACAAGTTGTGAGCGTTATTGAATTACCGCCTTCTGTTCGTCTTGTGACACAACTAGCCGTTCAGGAAGACATCAGAAATTATGGTGACAATCTCTGAGTAGCTGCTGTGGTCTCAGGACTGAAGTACATGCGTGACAAGGACCAGCCTCATTATGAAGGGGCAGCGGTAACTAATGTGTGCTATTGGATCTTATCATGAATGTTTGTAGCCAGCTGTGCTAAGCCTAAGTTTCTCGTGGGTAGTAGGGTGGTCCACGAGACTGTCTTTTTCCACCATGAGCCGCCGGAGATGATGTGTGCATGTGTGTGTGGTGCCAATTAAAGGTAGATAGGCAGGCGAAGACTGTGCTAGGCTGGGAAATGTGCAGTGAGCAAGTTTAGCAGACCAGTGTGCGGGTAAGATGCATCATTTCATGGCTTTAGTAAAAATGCATCACTGTCATCAGAAGTGCAATGGAAATCTGACATGAGCATTGCCTCCACATCGAGAAACATAACATTATTCAGTTACAGGAAGAAACCACAAAGAAAATGTACAAATTCAGGGACACTTTGTTTTCTGAGAGAGAGAGAGAGAGAGAGAAAGAGAGAGAGTACAAACACACTCAGCTTTAAATTGGAGCAACCCTATCCCACCCTCCCCCCTCCATCTCTTTTTCCCAACCCCAACAAAAGAATAAAATAAAGTAAAAAAAAAAAAAAAGCCCAATGGAGATCCCACTTGCCCTCTATGCAAAGAAGCCGTCAGGACGCTGCAACATTTCGTATTTTGCAGCAAAACATTTTCAGAGATAAGAGCGAGCAACACCCGTATTTACCCTGACCGTCCCCTGCAGACACACCGTCACGAATATTGTCATTTCGCGCAGGGGAAAGGAAACATAGAAAAAAAAGGGGAAAAATGGTCACTAGTAATGAAAGCGAGCAAAGGAAGGCATTAGAAAGGCTGCCGGTCCCCAGTGTGCCCTCTTAGGACGGCATAAACACAATACTCTCAATTGCACTCTCTTCTGTGCTGAAAATTCCAAGGTGACGCGGAGGCTTTGGTCGGTCGGCGCCGTTCAGGGCAACGCTGCGCCGAAGCTGAGTGAGCCTCGAGGGTCTGACGTGAGGCAATGGTTCTGCAGCGGCAGTGATAGTACTGTAGTGGTGGTGGTAGAAGTATTGGAGGCAACAGAGGCGGTTGTGGTAGTTGTGGTGGTGGAGTGCTGGCTTAGGAAGAGTTCTCTTTTATCAAAACAACAACAAATACATTTTCCTTAAATAACTCTTCATGACGTGGAGAAGTACACTAACAATATACATGGATCAAAATAGCAACTTTGGTCTTGTTTATTTTCTCTCAGTCTCTTCTTTCTTTACTTTCACATGTATGAAGGCAGCGCCGCCGGGCAGGCGCTGCAAACAAAAAGTGAATGGAATGCCTGTCAGTGGCGTTCTCTAAAAGACAAAGAAAAAGGCTGGAGTAAGGAAAGCCACGGAATCAGTTCCACAGCTGTGGACGTGTTCTGATCCTTCCTTTAGGAAGAGCTCAAGTCTTAGGGAGAACAAAACCTGGAAGCCACCTGACTGTCGCACTGTTAACAAAAAGGCTAAAGGTAGACTGCTGGAACAAGTGTCCGGGAGTGGGACAATCCAGGCCGGGGCGGTGCAGTATGAAGTTATATTTTGCAATTTGTCGGTACAGTCCGTGCCCGAAGGACACAGTCCAGCAGGGCAGTCCGGGCCTGAAGGACTCAGTAAGACATGGCAGCTGTGGCCTTTGGGAGCCAGCTGAGCGAGACAGCCTTGGCTTGAGGGACTGGAATAGCTTGGGTTGAGTGAGTGAAGTGGAGGAGTTGGTGGCGCCACTTGTACGTTTCCTGACAACTCCTGTGGGGTCACTTTGAGTGTATTGTTACTTACACTGAAATGTTTACAGTTCTGAGCGAGTGTGGTAATATTGTGTGGCTGGTGGTGATTGACTCACCTGCACCTTGTCCATTTCCAGTGATGTAAAGCTCCTCCACCTGGTTGCGTGGCTGTGTGACTTGCACTATAGTCTATAAAAAGTGTTGGAGATAGAACCTGGAATATTCAAGAATGCGGACCTTAATCTTACTTAATACTCCCCAGAACGTAACAGACCTTTTACTTTTTATTATTAATATTTTTTTTCTTTTCTTTTCGTTCGCGGACCCAAATCTTTGCGTTAAGGAGGGTGGAAACTCTGTATGTGCGAGGTGACTGGCATCGTGTTTGAATTATTAATCCCGTGTTGAAATTGTAGTCGCGGCAGTGTAAGGTTTGCTCTTTCCCGTGCGTTCTTGCCCAGCCTCCGGGAACCGCCACGGACAGTCTGCCTCAGTTCCAGGCAAGACAGGGGGTCGAGGGGTTAAACTTTGGTAAATTGTGTGTAAGTGCGTGTGTGAGCTTTCTAAGAGCAAAAATTGAAGAGAGAGAGAGAGAGAGAGAGAGAGAGAGAGAGAGAGAGAGAGAGAGAGAGAGAGAGAGAGAGAGAGAGAGAGAGCTATCCTCAGAGCAAGAAAGCAGCTGGCTCCTCGAGGTTACTGTGTCTTCAAAGAGAGGACTCATCCGAATCCTGTCTCTTAATCCTGACCTGTGCCTCGTCTTGGGTGTGTAGATCTCACTCCTACATTCTTAGCTCGATACTAGTGACTTTGAATGATACGTACTGGTAGTAACTCTTCTGACCACTGAGAGTGTTTATAATATTATTGGGAAATCTGCTGTAAGAAATGCATGAAAAACCTGAAAATTGGGGAACTTTTGACAGTATAGAAAATTGTTTATCTTCAAGAAAAAAAAAAAAAAAATATATATATATATATATATATATATATATATATATATATATATATATATATATATATATATATATATATATATATATATATATATATATATATATATATATATATATATATATATATATATATATATAATAGTCATCAGTGAGGCTTAATACGCAAACACACACAAACTACCGGGACAAGGCTGCTAACATCTTTGCTCAGTGTCCGCAAAACAATTCCACACAGTAGCCTGTGAAACATATGGAACAGTGAGTCAGTCGTAATCAGACAGAACAGGTAATTTATAGAGATACCTATGTTCTGTGTTTTTTTTTTTACAAATTTCTCTGTCTTCTAGTTTATTTCTTTTTTTCTTTTTTTGGTGGTACCGGATAAAGAGGCATAATTTTCTTGCAGCACTGGGGTGACTCACTCCTTCATAGACACAGGTTGTATTGAGTGTGACATGCAAATTTCTCTGGTCTGTGTTGTAGCTCTGCTGTATGATGAAATTTTTTAAGGGTGTTAAAGCACCTCCGCCCCTTGCTTTTAGTCACTCCTTTACTCTTACGCCTCACTCCTATACCTTCATTCATTCACTAGAGAGAGAGAGAGAGAGAGAGAGAGAGAGAGAGAGAGAGAGAGAGAGAGAGAGAGAGAGAATGTACAACACTAAAAATGAAACACGTCAATGCCTAGAACAATGCAAATCGTGATTTATTGCTCTCTCTCTCTCTCTCTCTCTCTCTCTCTCTCTCTCTCTCTCTCTCTCTCTCTCTCTCTCTCTCTCTCTCTCTCTCTCTCTCTCTCTCTCTCTCGCACACACACACACACACACACACACACACACACCTCATGACGTCACACGACACACAACGGACAGTTCCCGCCAAGTGGAGACATTCATCAACTCACCACCTTCAAGTGTCATCAGGTAACACTGGCGGCAGGTGGTGTTTATGCCCAGAGTATCCTTTCATTTTTGTAACCGTGGCTGAGGCATAGAAGGGTCAGCTGTTGGCACGTTGGCACATTACACGTACTACATTCCTGGGCAGTGCACCGTGCGGCACAACACGTGAGCATTATTACTTCGTTCCTACATAAAAGAAAATAAATAAATAAATAAAAACAGACGAAATGGAACAAAATTTAAAGGAAAAATATATATTGTTCTCCTCCCTTCACAGTGCCATCCAGGCAGCCTTATCATTTCAAATCACTAGAGTACTTCACCGTAGTTTAGTGAAATCATTACATTGCTCACCCAACCAAAAAAGAAGCCGAAGTTGAACAAAACTGATAGAAAAAAAAAAGAAACATGGCGTTTTTCCTTCACAGTAGCACTCTTATTATTCCAGTCTTATTATTGCCCAGGGGTTCAATGACAGCATGGTGAAATTATTACATTACTCACCCAGGCAGACAAAATGAACAGAATCAAATGAAAAAAAGGAAGCATACATTGTCTATCCTTCACAGTTACCCAGACTTTTTTTTTTATTTCGTATCACTAGAGTACTTCCCTAAATGTGTGGCGACGTTGTAGTGACCAGTGCCACGCCTTGCAAACGTGCCACTCCTTCCCAGAACAGCTTTGTGTGGCACTAACGAAGCGCGGTGTCACCCAATGGTAGTGTGAAGGCTGCGAGGTTTGTCTGCTGACTTGCCCAAAAATTATTATGTTGATTTATCTTCAGACTCTGGCGGTTGGAGTTTTGATTCAATATACAATCTCTCTCTCTCTCTCTCTCTCTCTCTCTCTCTCTCTCTCTCTCTCTCTCTCTCTCTCTCTCTCTCTCTCTCAGTAGTGTTTAATATCTACGTTCGTCTCTTTTTTTTATTACAGTGATATTGGTGTTTATTGGCATTTAATTAAACCAAACGTATGCCCGCTTAAAACGAGCTTACACAGAACGACATACTGCTATACAAATAAGCACACACACACACACACACACACACACACACACACACACACACGCGCGCGCGCGCGCGTCGGGGAAGGAGCGTCGTAAGAAACAGCCTCGTAGGAAATTATAATGAAACAGCTTCTTAATGCTTAGCTTCTCTACCGGCGCGCTACTCTCTCTCTCTCTCTCTCTCTCTCTCTCTCTCTCTCTCTCTCTCTCTCTCTCTCTCTCTCCCCCTGTAAAATACTACGTGGCATCATCGAAACGAGGGAGGAGCGGGGGAGGGCACCGAGTCCGAGCGACCTTGAAAACAGCTGAGTGATGATGCCACTTAGCATTTTAAAGGAGTACTTATAATCACCGCAATAATGTTGTCGTGTAATGCTTATTGGTATATCACATGCTTTTTAATACCATTTGTCTTGTTATAAGATACTGTAATATTCCACAGCCTGCAAAAAATAAGATTAAATAAGTGGCACCTCCGAGGCTGCGACAATGCAGCCGTCTGTTCTTCACGTCAGCTACACGCATAGCAGCACACCCGCGAGTCCCATACATTTTCAACTCCTCTGACGGGGAAACAAAGCCTTAAAATGCATATGTGTATAGAACATTTCCTACTTAGAATTGCACGTTCCTTCACCTCTTTCAGTATTTGCAGAAACACGCGTTACACCTTTTATACAGTGGACAACAAGCAAAACAACACCTACGTGTTCTGAAACGCTTCATTTGTCTCACCACATTTTTTTTTCTTTTCAAATGATGATAGGTTCTGAATAGCCGGGTTTTAAATGCATTTCCCCTGTTAATAATATAGAAATCGTGTTAATCTGTCACTAGAACCATAAAAACATCTTTTGAAAACCTGTGCAACTTCATTTAGAGTCTTATCAGTTTAGTGGAGGTGCGGCGCAGAAGTGTTTCAGAATAGGGATCATTGTCTCGTTTTCCCCCAGCCTGGCGTCCCCGCTCGGCCCCTTCCACGACTCGCAGCGAGAGAGAGAGAGGTCGAGGTGCGGTGGTCTTGTGGCGGAAGCCTGAAGGAGGCGGTGAAGGAGTGAAGGTAAGAGTTTGGTAATAGGAAGATTGTTAGATTATTATTCAGTGGGTGGAATTAAGGCGTAACCTATGAGATTATGAATGATAAGGATGAATACGTGAGAATAAGGATGGGTAGGTTTGTCCATGTTTGGTGATTAGATACGCCACGTTAGGTAATGTGATTAGGCTGACCTGATGTAGGTTGACCAGGTGAGGTTGGGTAGGTGTGATTAGGTTAAACAGATGGTGATTACAACACTGGCAAAGTAACGTAGTTAAGCTTATCAGGTGAGAGATGGGAAGTTATAGAAGTTTAGCAATTTGCGAGGGAATAAGCTGCAAGGGTGATTAGACTGCAGGTGACGTTATTTAATTTGTCAGGTGAGAGAAGTATGCTGATCAGATGGTAAGTTGGTTGCTTGTTTGTCCAGGTGATTGACGTCTGATTAAGCTTACTGAGGTGATAATTAAGGAAGTGAATTTGAGATTATATTATATAAGCACGTAAAATCATGTTGGATTGGTGTGTCCGTGGCTGCTATTTTGTGGTCCCTCTGCTTATTCGCTGTGCTGAGTGGCAGTTGGCTTGTTAACTACGATCATTATTTCCCTTATTCATTATCATACACACACACACACACACACACACACACACACACACCTACCTACCTTTAGTAACGGTATATGCACACCCACGCACATTCACACCCACGCACGCTCACACATACGCCCACGCACTCGCACACCCACGCACTCGCACACCCACGCACTCTCACACCCACGCACTCGCACACCCACGCACTCGCACACCCACGCACTCTCACACCCACGCACTCTCACACCCACGCACTCTTATGTCCACGCGCTCTCATACCCATGCGCTCTCATACCCACGCGCTCACACACGCCCAGGCGATCACACACACACAAAATATTAATGACAAAAAAACTGGTGATGCACTCAAAAATCTGGTGACACTCAAAAAAAAACTGGTGATACACTCAAAAATGGTGACACTCAAAAAATCTGGTGACACTCAAAAACCTGGTGGTGCACTCAAAAAAAAACTGGTGATGCACTCAAAAAACTGGTGACACTTAAAAAAAACTGGTGATGCACTCAAAAACCTAGTCAGGCAGCCAAAAGAATGGTCATGCACTCAAAAAAAATATAACCCCTTCACACACACACACAACCCCTTCACACACACACACACACACACACACACACACACACACACACACACACACACACACACACACACACACACATTTACATTCTAAATTTGCATTAGACTTTTTTAATGCTGCTTTGTTCTATTAAAGCAGATTTTTATTTATTTTTATTTATTTTCTTTTTTACCCGGTTCACCTCAAAGTTGGCTTATTTTAAATAGTTTTTTTTCCTAATTTGTTATTCATCTGATAAATATTTTCTTGTCCTATATTTGCTCATGTATTTGGCTTCAAAATTCTTTCCCTTATCTGACCTTTTCTTTATATAGTGGGTTTCAAAACGATGGACTACACTTAAAATTGTTGTATTTCTGGAACCTTAAACTGTCTATAAATAAAACTAATAAAAGGTGTGGGCCAAAGTTTAAAATGACTTCTTTTCAAATTTTAAATTTTTATTTGTGTTTTTCATGAGTGCAGAGATAGCATTTTTTTTAATCAGGTTCATCTTTTAAACTTGTGTATATATTGTGGTGTCATTGAAATTTCTGTGATGCCATGCAGATTTCTTCTATCTGGTGTTTTCTTCTACTCTACATCATTCTTCAAATTTTTGCTTTTAAATTATAATAGGGACATGTTTATCAAACACATTTCTTGGCTTCAAACGTTAAACTGCCGTACTTTTCAGATTTTCTCTAACCGGTGCTTTCCTTTCTTTCAATTTTCGTTTCTTGAATGTGACAGTATGGAATTTAGACACATTTCATATTAAATCTCGGCACAGTTCTCACATCATTTTTTTTTTTTTTTTTATGTAGGAGGGACACTGACCAAGGGCAACAAAAATCCAATTAAAAAAAAATGCCCACTGAAATGCCAGTCCCATAAAAGGCTCCAAACCGGGAGTTAAAAAATTGAAGGATAAGTGTCTTGAAACCTCCCTCTTGAAGGAATTCAAGTCATAGGAAGGTGAAAATACAGAAGCAAGCAGGGAGTTCCAGAGTTTACCAGAGAAAGGGATGAATGAATGAGAATACTGGTTAACTCTTGCGTTAGAGAGGTGGACAGAATAGGGGTGAGAGAAAGATGAAAGTCTTGTACAGCGAGGCCATGGGAGGAGAGGAGGCATGCAGTTAGTAAGATCAGAAGAACAGTTAGCATGAAAATAGCGGTAGAAGACAGCTAGATATGCAACATTGCGGCGGTTAGAGAGAGGCTGAAGACAGTCAGTTAGAGGAGAGGAGTTGATGAGACGAAAAGCTTTTGATTCCACCCTGTCTAAAAGAGCAGTATGAGTGGAACCCCCCAGACATGTGAAGCATACTCCATACATGGACGGATAAGGATCTTGTACAGAGTTAGTAGCTGGGAGGGTCAGAAAAACTGGCGGAGACGTCTCAGAACACCTAACTTCATAGAAGCTGTTTTAGCTAGAGATGAGATGTGAAGTTTCCAGTTCAGATTATAAGTAAAGGACAGACCGAGGATGTTCAGTGTAGAAGAGGGGGATAGTTGAATGTCATTGAAGAAGAGGGGATAGTTGTCTGGAAGGTTGTGTTGAGTTGATAGATGGAGGAATTGAGTTTTTGAGGCATTGAACAATATCAAGTTTGTTCTACCCGAATCAGAAATTTTAGAAAGATCAGAAGTCAAGCGTTCTGTGGCTTCCCTGCGTGAAATGTTTACTTCCTGAAGTGTTGGACGTCTATGAAAAGACGTGGAAAAGTGCAGGGTGGTATCATCAGCGTAGGAGTGGATAGGACAAGAAGTTTGGTTTAGAAGATCATTAATGAATAATAAGAAGAGAGTGGGTGACAGGACAGAACCCAGAGGAACACCACTGTTAATAGATTTAGGAGATCAGTGACCGTCTACCACAGTAGCAATAGAACGGTCAGAAAGGAAACTTGAGATGAAGTTATAGAGAGAAGGATAGAAGCTGTAGGAGGGTAGTCTGGAAATCAAAGCTTTGTGCCAGACTCTATCAAAAGCTTTTGATATGTCCAAGGCAACAGCAAAAGTTTCACCAAAATCTCTCAAAGAGGATGACCAAGACTCAGTAAGGAAAGCCAGAAGATCACCAGTAGAGCGGCCTTGATGGAACCCATACTGGAGATCAGATAGAAGGTTGTGAAGTGATAGATGTTTAAGAATCTTCCTATTGAGGATAGATTCAAAAACTTTGGATTGGCAGGATATTAAAGCAATAGGACGGTAGTTTGAGGGATTAGAACGGTCACCCTTTTTAGGAACAGGCTGAATGTAGGCAAACTTCCAGCAAGAAGGAGGTAGATGTTGACAGACAGAGCTGAAAGAGTTTGACTAGGCAAGGTGCAAGCACGGAGGCACAGTTTCGGAGAACAATAGGAGGGACCCCATCAGGTCCATAAGCCTTCCGAGGGTTTAGGCCAGCGAGGACATGGAAAACATCATTGCGAAAAATTTTAATAGGTAGCATGAAGTAGTCAGTGGGTGGAGGAGAGGAAGGAACAAACCCAGAATTATCCAAGATAGAGTTTTTAGCAAAGGTTTGAGCAAAGAGTTCAGCTTTAGAAATGGATGTGATAGCAGTGGTGTCATCTGATTGAAATAAAGGAGGGAAAGAAGAAGCAAAGTTATTGGAGATATTTTAGGCTAGATGCCAGAAGTTACTAGGGGAGTTAGATCTTGAAAGGTTTTGACACTTTCTGTTAATGAAGGAGTTTTTGGCTAGTTGGAGATCAGACTTGGCATGGTTCGGGGCAGAAATATAAAGTGCATGAGATACTGATGATGGAAGGTTTAAGTACCTTTTGTGGGGTACCTCTCTATCATGTATAGCACGAGAACAAGCTGTGTTAAACCGAGGTTTGGAAGGTTTAGGTCGAGAAAGAGAGTGAGTAATGTACGCCTCCATGCCAGACACTATCACCTCTGTTATGCGCTCAGCACACAAAGACGGGACATGGAAGCAGTAGTCATTCTTAGGAAAATCAGCAAAATACCTCCTCAGGTCCTCTCAACTAGCAGAGGCAAAACGCCAGAGGCACTTTCACTTAGGGGGATCTTGAGGAGGGATTGGAGCGATAGGACAAGATACAGATATGAGATTGTGATCGGAGGAGCCCAATGGAGAAGAAAGGGTGACGGCATAAACAGAAAGATTAGAGGTCAGGAAAAGGTCAAGAATGTTGAGCGTATCTCCAAGACGGTCAGGAATACGAGTAGGGTGTTGCACCAATTGCTCTAGGTCATGGAGGATAGCAAAGTTGAAGGCTAGTTCACCAGGATGGTCAGTGAAGGGAGAGGAAAGCCAAAGCTGGTGGTGAACATTGAAGTCTCCAAGAATGGAGATCTCTGCAAAAGGGAAGAGGGTCAGAATGTGCTCCACTTTGGAAGTTAAGTAGTCACAAAGAATTTCTTATAGTCAGAAGAGTTAGGTGAAAGGTATACAGCACAGATAAATTTAGTTTGAGAGTGCTTGTGCAGTGCTTGTCAAACTTTTTCCGTTTTCCTATGATATTTCTTGTGTAGTCTTAATTTTTTTAGGGAATCTTGGCACATCTCCTATGCCTATGAGAGACGTATTTTTGTTTTGAGTTTTGTAGGGAATCAGTTATCAAACACATTACAAGGAATCTCAGCACATACAACAAACTTCGTGTCTAGGAACTAATGGTCTGTATTCCTTGCAGGTGTGAAGTGTGTGGCTTCCACTTCACCATCCTATGAACAGCCTGCAGGAATCTCTATCAACACCTGCTTCTGCAATATTGGCATCTGGTTATCAAATAGTGCTGTCACACTGGGCCTGACATACTCCATTGCAATTGGGGAATCAAGCTTCACCAGGAAGAGAGGCCGAGCATCACGACCTTCAAGCCTTCAAGCCCTACAAGAGGTGTTAAGTATTGTCAGGACAAAACAGAGGGCCTGGTACAAGAGTTTTCATTGCAATCAAGGAAGAGTCAAGTTGCAGTAAGAAGAGTGTGGCAAGAATTTTAAGCAGGAGGAAGACTGTCAAGCAGTTGACGGCAGGAAGAACGCGTGAAATTCCCTTAAGTCGTGGCAGGACCAACAGGCAACCTTCAACACCTGCAGAGGCACAAGAGTTGTGGGCAGTTTCACCAGGAAGAGTTTGCTCCTCACTCAAGTTGACACAAAGACACAAGAATTTGCAAGTGTTGTTACTCCGAGACCCTGCTGCAAATGTTCTCCAATCCACTCCAGTCTGGGAAGGAAGAATGTAGGAAGTCCCTCTCTTCTGTACTCAACAAGCACCACCACCACCACCACCTTCATTCAGGCTTGGGACAAGTTTTGTACATTCCAGCACTTCAGT
The DNA here is from genome assembly GCF_035594125.1 of Scylla paramamosain. Lineage (NCBI taxonomy): Eukaryota > Metazoa > Arthropoda > Malacostraca > Decapoda > Portunidae > Scylla > Scylla paramamosain. Next base: position 653,448 of record NW_026973674.1, on the reverse strand, counting down.
ATTAAAGAAAAGTGCCATGTTTATTATCCTGTTGTGTATTTATTCACTTAACATTCACAGTAAAACAATAAACATTCAGTATTCCATCTTGTGTAAATAAAGTTTCAGGCAGAGTACAGGTCATGCCCTGAAAAAAAAACGCATAGAAGCCCTGTGCCAGCAACTGGTGTCGTTGGGATGGGGCTTCTGTGCAAATCATACCTTAAACTTTATTTTTGGGCCTTGGGCCAATCCTGGCACTTTTTTTTTATTACCTTGAGGGCATGAATTGTTACCACCAAATATTTATTTTACACTATACCAGCACATTGTTGTTAGCAAACTATATATTTATTTCACATATATAATAGTAGTCACAAATTTATTTATTGGCAAAGACATACAAGTCATACACACAGCAATGCAACCTGGACTAGATAATACACTGGTGGAGTCAGCTGGCTTGGGGCACTTGTACAGCAGCAGCACACCCAGTACTGGCTGTAGACACACCCTCCATTTGGCTCTTCCTGACGTCAGAGCCTGCAACATGGCACTACCGGACTGATTGCAGACAGAATGTTAGCCAACACAAGTGAGATCTGCAAAAGAGTAACGCAATTTGGGGAAAATGGATAGTTATGAAGACGTGAACCTGTATCACACATACACACTAATTCTATCACTCAAATGCTGGCTTTTTACTTTTTACAAACATTTCACTCCCTTTAACAGCCCATCACTCCCTTTAACAGCCCATCACCTGGCCAAAACAATCCTCAAACAACCCACAACTCTTCCATATCTTATCTTTTTATATCCATAAATTCCTCAAAAAAACATCCTTATTTTTCGCCAAACACCTTTCACGTGCACATCTCTCAACAAAAAACCCAAGCTACACATCTCTTATTTCACACTGATCACTGCAAACCATTCCTTCTAACCCTCTTCAGTAACACACACAACACGCCTCACCGGTAATGCTCATCCATCCTAGTCACTCTTAATAAAAGTACCACACGTGCACTTACCCAGCCCACACACTGCCTCTCTTGCTATCCTGTACCACTATTTTCACACTTGCTGTTCTTCTAATCTTGGTAAGAGCACGCCTCTCCTCCATGCATTTACTAATCTTATTAACAACTTTCCTCTTATCCTGCACATACATACATAAGGATTCATACACACACACACACACACACACACAGACTCTCAACAATACTCTGATTACATACAGTTGAGGATTCCTTATCCAAAATTGTTGGGAGTGAGTGGTACAGATTTTAGATTTCCCCAGTTTTTTTGAATAACAACTTGCCAATTTCTGATACCTCCCATGGCAGTAAATCAAGCTCTGGTTATCAATTTTTTGGTGGGGCAAAAAAAGTGACAAAACATGACACAATTAAAATCTTAGATTTTTAAATTTAGGATAGAGGATTCTCAAGTGTAGCAACAAAACACAGTGTTCACATGAATTGGTTCCTGCAGTCACAGCCACCTGTCAGTCACAAGGTTCCAGTATGGTGTACTTCTTGCTCCTGAGTTATGGGAGCGTTCCAAGCTTTCTTCCACTTCCTCTCCGTGTTACCACCTGCGGGGAAGACACACATCTGTACTCCTGCTGCATGACTCACAACTCAGTCCAGAATTTAACCATTTCACCACAACATTACACAGCAAAGAAGGCACGACAGAAAACACTGACATGCACATTTAACTCTTAAAGCAGTGGGCTGTATTGTAACTTGAAGGTCTCCACATACAGGATAAACTAGACTTTTCACTATGACAAGATATGATATGTCTACTCAAATAAGAAGACATGGAAAAAGTGCCAAATTGTCATACATGGCAACTCACGTGCCCTGAAGATGTTATGCTCAGTCTTTCAATCACTGAGAGACTGTCAGGCACAGTGGAGAGAGGCGTCTCTCCTGCGCTCCCCTGTACATTTCCCCCTTGCCACTACCTTTTTGTTTCATCGCTCACATTCAATACCCCTTACATTACAATGGATCCCGGCAAGTTTAACAGGGAAGAGAGTGCCACGATGGTGTTTGAGTCGAGGTCAGTAACCATGGGTCTGGAAAGAAGACGGGGAGATCACAGACAGCTGTGACACAAGTGGCCAGCCAGGGCTGTACCAGGGCTGGGCACAGCTGCCACTCCTGAGAGAAAGTCTAAGGGCAAAAAAGGAAGACAGATACAGGAATAATAAGTTGACAAAACACATGCATGGTGAACACTTAATTGCCACGCCATCTTTCTCCTGGTCAGAAGAGACCTGTGAGCTGCAGGATGACCGGGGGTGAGCGGCCTCCGTCCGCCACCCAGATGATGGCTGCTTCTGAATTTGCCATCTTCCTTCCTGTCTCACAATTACTGATCCCTTCTTGAACAAACACCATCGCAACACTTTTCTTCACTGTCAAGCTTGCCAGAACCCATTATGTGAGGAGAATTATGGGTGAGCCATCACATGAGAAGCTTGTACCAAGGGAAAACAGGCAGGGGAGTGTGGCAGTGTAGAAGAGGAGGACAGCTGAGTGTCATTGAAGAAGAGGGGATAGTTGTCTGGAAGGTTGTGTCGAGGTGATAAATGGAAGAATTGATTTTTTTTAGGCAGTGAGCAATAACTAGTTTGGTCTGCCCAAATTTGGTTTTTGGTTTGGTCAGAGATTTTAGAGAGATCAGAAGTGAGGCATTCTGTGGCTTCCCTGCGTGAACTGTTTATTTCCTGAAGGGTTGGACATCTATGAAAAGACATGGATAAGTGTAGAGTGGTATCATCAGTATAGGAGTGCATAGGACAACAAGTTTGGTTTTAGAAAGTCACTGATGAATAATAGGAAGAGTGGTGACAGGACAGAACCCTGAGGAACACCACCGTTAATAGATTTAGGAGAAGAACAGTGACCGTCTACCACAGCATCAATAGAATGGTCAGAAAGAAAACTTGAGATGAAGTTACAGAGAGATGGATAGAAGCCGTAGGAGGATAGTTTGAAATGAAAGCTTTGTGACAGACTCTATCAAAAGCTTTTGATATGTCCAAGGCAACAGCAAAAGTTTCACCAAAATCTCTCAAAGAGGATGACCAAGACTCAGTAAGGAAAGCCAGAAGATCACCAGTAGAGAAATAATGAGTGGTTAGTGTTGATACTACTACTGCTGCTACTACTAGGGTCTGGAAGGGAGAGTTGGGAGTGTTAAGTGTATGGTGTTCCTACTACTACTAATGCTGCTACTCCTACTGTTATTACTACCACTACCACTAAGCTAACTTGAGAGAGAGAGAGAGAGAGAGAGAGAGAGAGAGAGAGAGAGAGAGAGAGAGAGAGAGAGAGAGAGAGAGAGAGAGAGAGAGAGAGAGAGAGAGAGAGAGAGAGAGAGAGAGAGAGAGAGAGAGAGAGAGAGAGAGACCAATTTTATATAGAGAAAAACAAAAAATACATCAACAACGACGACAACAACAACCTCATTAACCTGTTAGAGAAGGAGTGAGAGAAGCTCACCATACAAGTGTGGCTCTCCCCAGCAGCAGTAGCAGCAGCAGCAGCAGCAGTAGCAGCCCCTCTGCCCGGCACAGCTGCCCCATCAGGCACCTCCACTGCTCCCAGCCATCCTACACCTGTGCCACCAGGAAGCTGACGAGGACCACCTGCAGCTCTGCCACTAAGCTGTCTGGCCTGCAACACAAATCAGGATCAGAATATATTTAATACTATACTTAATTCCTGCCAACTACTACTACTGCTACTACTGCTACACTGCTCTTGAGTGCTAAAAAGACATACAATAATAACTATGACTACTGCTGTTACTGCAATTATTACCTAACAATAGTGAAGGGCAGAGAGAGAGAGAGAGAGAGAGAGAGAGAGAGAGAGAGAGAGAGAGAGAGAGAGAGAGAGAGAGAGAGAGAGAGAGAGAGAGAGAGAGAGAGAGAGAGAGAGAGAGAGAGAGAGAGAGAGAGAGAAACAATAACAAGTAAACAAAGAGAACCTGTCCAATCATTGACTTCAAACTGTAGGAAGAACCAAGCCTATATTTTGTGACTTGACTGGGACTACCCCCTCTCTGTAGGCTGTCCTGGCTGGCTGGGTGAAGCCACAGTCCCTCCCTTTGACTTCATCTGTGGTGGCCGGGGGGCTGTGGGGGGCTGGGAAGTGGGTGAGGTGAAGGGCTGTGGGTCTGGTGTGTCTGTGGTGGAGTGTGGGGCTGCTTGTGAAGGCTGTGAGACTGTTTGTGAGGCTCCTGTGGTGTGTGTGATTTTTAGGAGTGTTAAAAGTAGAAGGCCGGAAGTAATATTAAAGTTATACTTGGCGCTGGTCAGACCTCATCTAGACTACGCTGTGCAGTTCTGGTCCCCACATTACAGGAAAGATATAGGTCTATTAAAATCACTACAGAGGAGAATGACTAAAAGGATACAGGGGATGAGGAGTATTCCTTACGAGGCGAGGTTGAAGCTGTTAAATTTACATTCTTTAGAGATACGTTGGTTAAGAGAGGACCTGATAGAAGTCTTTGAGTGGTATAAGGGTTATAACAAGGGGGATGTAGGCAAAATTCTTAGGATCAGCAACCAGGGTAGAACAAGAAATAATGGGTACAAGCTTGAAAAATTTGGGTTTAGGATGGAGATAGGAAAAAAATTGTTCTCAAAAAGAGTGGTAGATGAGTGGAACGGACTCAGTAATCATGTTGTTAGTGCTAGGACACTAGAGAGCTTTAAGAGAAGATTAGACAAGTTTATGGATGGGGATAACAGATGGAAATAGGTAGGTATATTTCATACAGGGACTGCCACGTGTAAGCCTGGTCGCTTCTTGCAGCTTCCCTTATTTCTTATGTTCTTATGTATGTGTGAGGTATGTGGTGTTCTGTGAAGGGGCTGTGTCAGATGCTGTGTCAGGGGCTGTGGAGGGCTGTGGGGAGGTGGAGGGGCTGCTGTGTGTGTGTGTGTGTGTGTGTCTTGGAGGATCTGAACTCAACCACTGGCATTAATTCTGCTGCTGAACAAACTCCACCTGAAAAATAAGGAGAGAATTAATGGCTGGTGATAAAATAATAATAACAATAATAATAATCTATCTATTTGAATTAATGACTGGTAATAATATAGTGATAATAATCTATCTGCCTGTCTTTCTGCTTGTCTGTCTGTCACAATATTAGGCTGGTAATCCCATATGAGACAGCCCAGTCAACACACACACACACACACACACACATAAACCTAACCCAACCACTTACAGCCTTCTTCTGCTTGTTCCTCAGAATGTTAATGGCCCCCATGCCCCGTTCCTTCCACTGTGGGGGCGACTCAGAGGTGTGATAACGAAACAGCTTGTACTGCCTGCTGGTGGGGGGAGGTTATGTTAGGCTGGCACTGTCTGCATGTTAGGTTAGGTTAATAAAATGAAGAGAAGTTATGTGAAGAACAAGAAGAGGAGGAGGAGGAGGAGGAGGAGGAGGAGGAGGAGGAGGAGGAGGAGGAGGAGGAGGAAAGTAAGAAAGAAAACATAGATTGAGAGAAAATAAAAATAATAATAATAATAATAATAATAATAATAATAATAATAATAATAATAATAATAATAATTATTATTATTATTATTATTATTATTATTATTATTATTATGGATCACCTGAAGATCAGCCACCCCAGCCGCACTCGGGGTGGCAGATCTTCAGGTGAGACAATCTGGGGTGGCGGATCTTCAGGTGATCCCTGTGGGGTGGGCGGATCTTCAGGTGATCCATTATTATTATTATTATTATTATTATTATTATTATTATTATTATTATTATTATTATTTACCTGCAATAAGAAAACCTGACCTGACCTAACAATGATAAAACAGCAAAATTACCATCAGTACTTGACCTGATCTGACCTCACCTAACAATAAGAAACAGCAAAACTACCAACATTTCTCAATAAAATAATAAACCAATAAAAAAACTCACAAAAATAATAATAATAAAAAAAAAAACACCATTATTAACCTGACCTGATCTCGAAACTCAGTCTCATCATTTCCTCCTCCTGGTCATCATCACTAACCACGAAGACCTCCAGCAAGGTCACCACTGGTTCAAAGTAGGCATCATGCTCCCCTACTCTGTTGGTTGACTCCCCCTCCTCGCTCACCACGCTGTCATCAGGGTCTGTCTGTCTGAGAGAGAGAGAGAGAGAGAGAGAGAGAGAGAGAGAGAGAGAGAGAGAGAGAGAGAAGAGAGAGAGAGAGAGAGAGAGAGAGAGAGAGAATTAGGCTTGGTTGGGCTAGGAGGAGGAAGAGATGGGAAGAGAGAAGAGGAGGTCTAGATGAAAGAAAGAGGAGGAAGAGGAAGAAGAGGACAAACATACATGGATATACAAACAAACAAACAAACAAACAAACAAACAAATATTCAGTTGAGACAAGAAAACTGAAAAAAATGAAAAAAATAAAAACGATATATTCTGACACACACACACACACACGCACACACACACACACACACACACACACACACACACATAACGAACCAACAAAACAAACAAACAAAACAAACAACAAACACAAGAAAATGAAGAAAAAAATAAGGAAAATATTTACGTTAACTTTTGTTTTTTATCCTTAACATACACAAGAACTCCCCCACTCCCGCCCTCCCTTCCCTCACACACACACACACACACACACACACACACACACACACACACACGCAAACAATTCCATAAATAAAAAAAAAAATCGAAAATACAATAAAATAAGGAGGCATTTTGAGCCATATTTCCTTATTTCCCCTTGTCCCCTCGTCCCTTAGCGCTCAAGATGGCCGCCCACACCTGCTTCTTACTGGCGGGCAGGTGTGTGTGTTGTAAATCGCTAAATAAAGGAGTAATTAATAATGGTGGGGCATCACCCTCGATCATCCCTCGATTTTCCACCATAGGATCCCCGCCCTCACATATACGCCTATTTTCCCTATTTAAACCTCCGCACCGCCGCCATTCTCGTGTGTGTTGATAGCCAGATGATGTGAGTGTAGAATGGTAGCCATGTTACCTTCTCAAGAGCCATGGTGTCGCCGATGATGATGGATAATTGTGGCTGCCTTTATCAACCCCTCCGATGCAATTTTGTACGCAGACTCACCATCTTGATCTTGATCTTGATGGTACAGGTGGCACAGGATCACTCCTGAGCCAGGCCTTTGGATCGGCAACTCCTGTAGAAAGGGAAAAAAAAAAAAAAAAGAGAAACGAACAGCATCCTCTATCCTAATTGTTCCTACACCTGGCACGCCACATTCTCTCCAGAAACTCTTTCACCGCCTCAATCATCCTTTCATTCGCCTCTCTACACAGTCCCAGCAACAACACCATCCATTCCTTTCCTGTCTTCTCCACTCTTTCATTCCTATCATGCCCTAACTCAGTCAGTATCACTTGCATCATCTCATTCCTGTCTCTGGCATACTGCACACACTCCAGCACCACATGTTCCACTGTCTCATCCTCTCCCATGTCACGCATCTGGCACACTTTGCTGCGGGACTCAGACCACCTGTAACTCCTTGCATTCACATCCATACACTGTGCCCTCGCTCGGAAGAGAAGATCACCGCCCAGGCTTCCATCATACTACCTTTCATACCTCGGGGCCTCTTTCTCCTTGTACCATTCCAGGGTCTTCTTTCTTTCCATCTCAGTCTTCCATTCATTCAGTCCCACACATTTCACTTCTTTGTCTATCTCATTCTTCCATTTTCTCACATCCCATTCGGCTCCCACTCTTCCTCCTCTTGTTACCACCCATTCACGCTCATTTTGATTCCTAGCAGCCATTCTTATCGCCCACACAACTTGCAATTCATTCCTGTCTGTCATTTTCATGCATCTCTTCCTCCATTTGCTTCCACTTTCATTCCACAGGTACACCTTCCTTGCTATTCTTGCGTCATCCATTCTCTCAAGCCTAATCTTGTACCTAAGTGTGGCTTTTGTCAGTCTTTCTCTGAAGGTGCTCCATCCCATGTCACCTCTCAAGGCTTCAACTGCTGTGCACCTCGGTGCACTCAGTGCCATCCTTGCTACTCTATTCTGGCCCACTTCTAACTTATCAATTTCACTTTCATTCCATGCAATCACATCCATACCATACATTATACATGGCACAGCCACACTCTTCCACACTTCTCTCAACACATCATACTTACTTGCTCTCATCCTTGCCGCGCTTCCCAATCGACCTACCCACTGGTTTACCATACTTATCTTTTCATTCTTTGCCTTTGCACACCCACTAGGACTCATCCACATCCCTAAGTACTTGTATTCTTGCACCTGTCTCAACTCATTCTCTCCAAGTCTCCATACCACATTACTTTCATCCTCTGACCTATTCACAATCATTACTTTGCTTTTCTCACTGCTAAACCTTACTCCAAAGTCTTTACCATAGCCATCCACTACATCCAACAGACTTTGAAGCTCATCTGCCGATTCACTCATAACAACTACATCATCTGCATAAAGGAGCACACATACTTTATCATTCCCCACACTTACCCCTACATTCATTCTTCTCATCCTGGCTGCTAGCTCCTCTGTATACAAGCTAAAAAGGGTTGGTGACAATATACAGCCCTGCCTAACTCCTCTCTCACTCCTCACCCAGTCTGTTTCTATGTCTCCTAGCCTGTATCTAGCTCTTGTGTCCACATACATACTTTGCACTACGTTAACTATCTTTGCACTCAATCCAATCTTTTCTAAGACTCTACCTAACATTTCTCTGTTCACTCTATCATAAGCTTTCTCTATATCCAAAAAACCTAGGTACAATTTACCCCCATCCTTCTTTTTCTTCTCAATCATTTCATTCACCACAAACATATTGTCCTCAGCTCTCCTGTCCCTACGAAAACCATTCTGTTCTTCACCCAGCACTCCAGCTCTCTCAATCCATTTACACAGTCTCTCATTCAACACTGCACTGAAAACTTTACCTACTGTATTCACTAATGCAATTGGCCTGTAGTTCTTCAGCTCATTCTTACTCTTAAATCCTCCCTTATGCAACAGACACACTCGGCTCTCATTCCACTTTCTTGGCACTCTCTCTTCATCCCACACTCGGTTGAATAACTCAGTCATTCTGTCTATCACTACCTCCCCACCATTCTTGTAGAACTCATAGGGTATATCATCTGGACCTGCTGCCTTGCCATTCTTCTGCCTTCTCACACACCTCTCCACTTCATCCCTACTGATTCTTTCATCCAGTTCATCTGCATTCTTCCTTTCCAGTGTTACACATTCTTCTCTCACACAAAATATCTCACCTACCCCACCTACTTCTTATTAACTCATTATTGCCACCACCCTCCACCACCACCATCACTGCTACCACTATTACTACTTCTACTGTTACTACTACGACTCCTACTACTACTACTACTACTACTACTACTACTACTACTACTACTACTACTACTACTACCACTACTACTACTACTACTACTACTACTACTACTACTACTACTACTACTACTACTACTACTGGTACTGCAAGAGACTCGTACTCACTCTCTCAAGGAAACACAGCCCTTCTGCAACACACATCATTATTGCCACCACCCTCCACTACCACCACCACCACCACCACTACGACTACTACTGCCATCACCACCGCCACCAAATAATGATTTGATTCTACCTGCCACTACTTTCTACAACTATAATTTAAAAATGGTTCTTTAGCATATAATAACAAAAGAAAGTTCAAGGTATTTATGTTTATGTATTTTCTTTGTTACTAGTTTGCTCTTTTATTATAAAAATATTGTCAAATTTACTGATTATTACTTCTATAATTATAATCACCTATATTATTTGTGTGTTGCCAGTCAGTGCTGAGTGAATCACCCGAACTTCATTGTCTTTCTGCCAGGGAGCTTCGGCTCGGCAGAATATGCCTTATGAATTTTCATATTTGTACTAAACCTTATAAAACCTTATAAAAACCTTAAACCACCATCGCCACCAACACCACCGCCACCACCGCTACCACTACCACCGCCACCACCACCACCACCACCACCACCACCACCATCACCGCCACCACCACTACTATCACTGCCACCACTGCCACCACCACCACTACTACTACTACTACTACTACTACTACTACTACTACTACTACTACTACTGCTACTACTGCTACTACTGGAGAAGACTCCGCAGACATACCCTCAGAAACAGGACTAAATGCATCCTCCTCCTCCTTCTCCTTCTCCTCCTATTTTGACCCAAGCAAAAAGGAACGTCGAGAAGGGACATATACGCTCAAAGAGACGTATCAACGCGGTAAGGCGAGAAAGGGAGACGAAGAGAGAGAGAGAGAGAGAGAGAGAGAGAGAGAGAGAGAGAGAGAGAGAGAGAGAGAGAGAGAGAGAGAGAGAGAGAGAGAGAGAGAGAGAGAGAAGGGAGAAAAGAAGGCAGGTAACTAGAAAAGGGAGATAGAGGAAGATGGGAATGAGGTAAAGATGGTGATGGTGGTGGTCTCTGTTCCATGGAGAAGAAGAAATGGAGGGAGAAAGGAAGGAAGGAGAGGAAGGAGAGGGAGAGGAGGAAGACAGAGGATAGGGAGAAAGATCATATCACGATTTCCAGCCTCAATCAATTTGCCAAACGACCTGTGAGAGAGCAGCGATTCCTCTTTCTTCCTGTCTTCCTCCTCCTCCTCCTCCTCCTCCTCCTCCTCCTTTTCTTCCTCCTTGTCTCTTTCATCGTCTCCTTGTCTTTTCTTTCATTGTTCTGTTTATTGTTCATCTTTATCATCGTTTTCATCCTCGTTCTCTTCTTCTTCTTCCTCCTCTTCCTCTTCTTTGTCTGTTTCATCGTCTCTTCTTGTCTTTTCTGTCATTGTACTGTTCGTTGCTATTATCGTTTTCAGCCTCCTTTTTTTTTTTTCTTCTTATTCCTCCTCCTCCTCATCTTCCTTGTTTCTCTCATCGTCTCTCTTCTCCTCCTTGTTCTGTTCACTCCTCATCCTTGCCATCTTCGTCGTTTTCATTTTCCTCCCCTCCTCTTTCTCCTCTTATTTTCTCTTTTTTTTTTTTTTTTTTGTTTTGGCCAAATAAAAAAAAATGCTTTATATGGACTATTGGCACCTTATTTTCTTCATGTACTTTAAATAGTCACAATGTAAATAATCTGCAAGTATGATAAAATGTTTGAGGATGTTTCAATCTTTTCTTCTTATCCCTCCTCCTCTTCTTCCTTTTCTTCATTGTCTTTCTCATCGTCTATCTTCTTGTTTTAGTATTCACTGTTTATCCTAGCTATCACTGTTCTCGCTCTCCTCCTCCTCCTCCTCCTCCTCCTCCTCCTCCTTCTCCTCCTCCTCCTTCTCCTCTTCCTCCTCCTCCTCTTCCACCTCCTACTTCTCCTCCTTCTCCTCCTCCTCATTCGCAGAAAATTGAGACTTGAGTTTTTATTGTTTTATTATCACCAAGTCGAGAGAGAGTTTTAAAGTGTTCATGTTGATTTGGATTCCCTCCTCTCTTTTTCCTTCTCCTCCTCCTCCTCCTCCTCCTCCTCTTCTCAGGGTTACTTCTTATATATACTCGTATCTTCTGGAAAAAAAAAAAAAACTCAAAAGGATGTAAAAAAAGAAGAGGGACACAAGACAAAACATTTAACACAAAGGGGAAAACAGAAAAGGGAGATAGGAAAATAGGTGATGAAGAGAGGAATAAGAGGCAAGTGAGGGGAACAGTGTGTACGAGGAGGGGAAAAAGAGGGGAAGGGCTCACAGTTATTGGCGTCCTGTCGCTTTGTGGCCGTGCGTGTGTGCGTGCGTGTGTGTGTGTGTGTGTGTGTGTGTGTGTGTGTGTGTGTGTGTGTGTGTGTGTGTGTGTGTGTGACCCCTCAGGCTGCCGCTTTTAAGGTGAGGGGTGAGTGTGAAAAACAAAAAAACTGACAACAAAGAAAAGAAGGAAAGAGAGCCAGAAAACTATGAACAAAGAACGGGAAAAAGCAAAAAAAAAAAAAAAGAAAAAAAGAACGAAAGAGAGAAAAAGATTAAATAAAGAAAACCACAAAGTACAAAATAGGAAGAAACACACAAGTTTACGATGAATTAGCGAGTGATTAGTAACATAAAGTGGTCGTGAGAAAGAGTTACGAGTTACGACTTTGTAGTTGGAAGTTCGGGGAAGAAGAAAGGACGAACAGTGGAAGAGTGAAGTGTTTTGTAAGCAAGAACAGATTCCACGAAGTTTCCAGCGAACAGAACGGACCGAAAACTCCTTCAGAAGTTGGTATCATTAGGTTTTCTCGGCTCGTAGTGAAACATTTGCAGCGCCTGTTGTGGTCTGGGAGTCGCAAATCCAAGGAGGGAACGGCGGGAGGGAGGACGAAAAGGAAAGATGTAAGGATAGGATAGAGAGAAGGAAGGGAAGAAAAGGGGGAGGGAGGGACGTAAAGGAAAGAAGGGAAGAAGGAAGCAAGAAAGAGAATGATGAAGGAGGGACGGAAGGAAGGGGAAGGAAGGACAGGAAGCAGGGAGAGAAGAGAAGGAGAGAGGGAAGAAAGAGAGGGAAGGGAGGGAGAGAAGGGAGAACGTACAGGAAGATTCAGGGACAGGAGGGAGGGAAGATGGTGAGACGGAGGGAAGAGAAGGAGGGAGGAAAGAAAAGGAGGTAATCTACAAAGAGATACCAGACATGTGCAAAAGAAAAAAAGAAAGAATGAAAAATATGAAAATTAAAGAAATATGATAAAGAGGGATTGAAAGAGAGAAAAAAAATAAAGGAAAGGAGGACTGAAGGAGAGACAAAATGTAGAGCAAAAGCAGTGAAGGAGATAGAAAGAAAGTGAATGAGAATTGTAGAATGTGAGACAAAAGATCAGAAAACGAAAGGTGAGTCAATGGTATATATAAGAGAGAGAGAGAGAGAGAGAGAGAGAGAGAGAGAGAGAGAGAGAGAGAGAGAGAGAGAGAGAGAGAGAGAGAGAGAGAGAGAGAGAGAGAGAGAGAGCACTAAGTTAATCAACAGGGAAGCAGACAAACGAAAGAGAACGAGAAAAAGATAAAGAAAAATCTACCAATCTTTTCCTCCACCTACTTACGGTTCTCTTCCCTCCTTCCTCCCACATCACCCTTTCTCTCCTTGCTCCTCCATCTCTCTCTCTTCCTCTCCTTCTTCGTCCTCCATCTTCCCTTCCTCCTCCTTCCTTCAGCAGTGGAAGAGAATAACCAACATATTTTTTACTCCTACCTCTCCCCTTCTCCCTCCTCGCTCCCTTAAGCACTTCCCTCTCTCTCTCACACCCCCCATCTTTCCCCTCTCCTCCCACCCGTATCAGTACTCTCGTGGTCATATCTAGGGTTTCCTAAGGTGGGGGCGCCGCTCCCTGAATGATGAGGCAGCCGTGTTGTGTCGAAGAGGAGGAAGAGGGGAGGAGGAGGAGGAGAGGGAAGAGAGGAAGAGGAGGAGGAAGAGGAGGAGGAGGAGGAGGAGGAGGAGGAGGAGGAGAAAAGTAGGTGCAAGGAAGCGTGATGGCGTGCAAGAAATCATAATAAGATGGAAAACAAGAATCTCTCTCTCTCTCTCTCTCTCTCTCTCTCTCTCTCTCTCTCTCTCTCTCTCTCTCTCTCTCTCTCTCTCTCTCTCTCTTTTCTGCTGCGAATTTTTCTTTTCTGCTGCTAATTTTTCTTATGCTATTTGTAGTAGCAGCAGTAGTAGTAGTAGTAGTAGTAGTGGTGGTGGTAGTGGTAGTGGCGGTAGTAGTAGTAGTAAAAGTAGTAGTAGTAGTGAAAGTAATAGTAGTAGTAGTAGTAGTAGTAGTAGTAAGAGTGGTAGTAGTAGTAGTAGTAGTAGTAGTAGTAGTAGTAGTAGTAGTAGTAGTAGTAGTAGTAGTAGTAGTAGTAGTAAAAGTAGTAGTAGTAGTAAAAGTAGTAGTAGTAGTAGTAGTAGTAGTAGTAGTAGTAGTAGTAGTAGTAGTAGTAAGAGTAGTAGTAATTGTTGTTGCTTTTGTTTTTATATAGGAGGGGGTACCGGTTATTGTTGTTGATGTTATTGTTGTTGTTGGTGTTGTTGTTGTCGTTTGTGATGGTGAAGCCGTTTTGATAATCACGACAACATGTAATAATAACAATAATGAATAACAAAAATAGCAATAACGATAATATTACGAATGAAATGAAAACATGAACCAAAAAAGAAAAAAAAACAGGAAGAACTGAAGAAAAAGAAAGAAGTTTTAAAAATGTTCGTCCCAGCATAATAATAATACATTCCTTCTTTTTCCTTACGCGTCAAGTTAGAAGGAGAGGAGGAGAGGACGCAGGAGGGAGGAAGATAACAATGTGTGAAGGAGGGAAGGAAAGGAGATAAACATATGAAGGATGGGCGGAGGGAGGGAGGGAGATAAGGACAGGAGGGAAGGAAGGGAAGACAGAATATGAAGGTGTGTGAAAGAGAGGGAAAGAGGTGTAGAAAAGACAGAGGAGGGGGAAAGGAGGGGGAGAGGCTGTAAAGATATGTGAAGGGAGGAAATGAGAGGTAAGAAGAGAGAGAGAGAGAGAGAGAGAGAGAGAGAGAGAGAGAGAGAGAGAGAGAGAGAGAGAGAGAGAGAGAGAGAGAGAGAGAGAGAGAGAGAGAGAGAGAGAGAGAATGCACAAAAAACAAGAGTAGGAAAAGAGAGAGAAGCAAGGAAAGTGAGAATAGGAAAAAAAATAGGAAGAATGGCGAAAGATTAGGACGAAGGAAGAGGAGAGAGAGAGAGAGAGAGAGAGAGAGAGAGAGAGAGAGAGAGAGAGAGAGAGAGAGAGAGAGAGAGAGAGAGAGAGAGAGAAATCAGGGGGAAAGAGTAGAGAGAGAGAGAGAGAAAGAGATAGAGAGAGAGTAGGATTTCTACCTCCTACTGTACCATAAGAAGACTCTCCTACAGTCGTCCCTTAGCCCTGATTTCCCAAGGGCTGGCTGTGCAAGTGAGGGGGGAGGGGGGTTAAGGACTGGGAAGACCTCACTGGGGGTCTGGATGCGATAGGATAGGGCTGAATAGGATTGGATTGGATTAAAATTAGATCAGGTCGAGGGATGATATGTGAGAGAGAGATTAGGTGAACATGAGAACGTAAAAAATTAGGGAAGTTGCTTCAAGTTCTTAGGTCTTCACGTGGCAGTGTCTGTATGGAGGTACTTTACATATTTTCACCCGTCATCCGTATGTGTACTTTTGTCTAATCTTATTTTGTCTAATTTGTCTAATCTTTTGTCCACTCCGTCTAATCTTTTCTCTAATCTGTCTATTATTTTGTCTAATTGTCTAATCCTCTTTTGTTTAATCTCTTTAATCTTTTTTTTTTTTGTTTAGTCTGTTTAATCTCCTTTTGTCTAATCTGTCTAATCGTCTTTTGTTTAATTTGTCTATTTTTTGTGTAATCTGCCTAATCTTTTTTTTTGTCTAATCTTCTTTTGTCTAATTTATCTAATTATTTTCTGTCTCATCTGTCTGTTCTTCTTATGTCTGATCTGTCTAATTCTCTTTTGTCTGATTTCTCTAATCTTTTGTCTAATCTGTCTAATCTTTTGTTTTATCTGTTTTATTTGTTGTTTTATGTTTATTCTTTTATTTTACTTGTCAAATCTTTTGTTCACTCTGTCTAATTTTTGTTTTGTTTAATTTCCCTATTTTTGTTTAATCTATCTAATCTTTTTTCGTCTAGTTTGTCTATATAATCTTCCCTCAATACGCTTCCCTTATCATTACAACTACGCACTTTTACTACAACACACTCTTACTACAACACACTCTTACTGCAAATCACTCTTACCACAACACACTCTTACTACAACACGCTCTTACTACAACACACTTACAACAACTGATCTCTCTAGTGCACGCTTCCACATAAATGCTAAAGGACAAAGAAAAAAAAACAACATTACACCAAGCAACAAAACTATAACATTTTACCAATACGTTTTCCTTATTCGCTTCTCTTAATGCAACTCTTCTATACCAGATCTTCTTTGTTCGAACAGAAGCCACAGGGAGAAAAACTACCAATAATTCGTCTCCACTACACCAAGCAACAAAACTACACCATTCTTCCATTATGGCTTCTCTTATGTCATTTTTTCTACAACATTCGTCTGCTGTACTTAAAAAATAAATAAATAAATAAATAGCAGGTTCTGGGAGATCGTGTTAAATATTTAGAGGAAGAGGGAGAAAGAAAATAAGTCTCCATTACACCAAGCAAAAACACTATAGCATTCTGCCAAAACATTTTCCTTATGGCTTCCCTTACGCAATCTTTTTATACCATTCGTCTACTGCACGTAAAAAGAAGCAGGTTTTGGGAGATCGTTTTAAATATTTAGAGGACGAGGCCTTGGCGGTGTGTGGCCTTTGTTTACACTAGCCGCGGTACCAGGGAGGGTGTAGGTTAGTAGTAAAGTGCAGGAGGTAATACAATGGATGTGTAGTACTGTACATTAACGGTAAATTTAGCCGCTATCTAGGGCAGGCCAGCGTGGTTAGGTTAATGATATAAAATGGACGGATATTTTGTCTTCATTCTCTGCGCTCGTGTGGTGGAAAAATGCTTCGTTTCCTACATCTTTTTTTTTCCCCTTTTTCCCTTTTTTTTCCTTTTTCGTTTTCCTGGCTTTTCCTTTTTTTCTGTTTTTTTCGCTGTCCCTTGGCTCTCTCTCTCTCTCTCTCTCTCTCTCTCTCTCTCTCTCTCTCTCTCTCTCTCTCTGTTTCTCTCTGTGCGCGGCGTGTGCGTCACAGCCTCACTGTGGCGCCCTCAGGTGTGTGTGCAGGTGAGGGAGTCACCATGATGTCACACTCATTCATTCACTCCATCCATGAAATTTGTTCAGCGCAGAACCACAACGCAACAGGATTTTCTTTTTCGGACAGACGTCACAACGAAACAACAGAACAACTGTCTGCGTGTCCCCGCGCGGCTGAGGCTGCCCCGTGACTCAGCGAGTGTGCGGCTGTCCCCTCCCAGGCCGGGTGCTGCGCCGCAGTGCTTCGTTCACCTTCTCCAGTGGGGGGAGCGGAACCCTCAGTCCTGCCCAGGTAGCCAAGATGGGCCTGGGCTGCTGGGGAGGACGGCAGACCCCCGTCACTGTGCGCTGCGTGGCGAACGGGGTGGCCGTCTTCAGGAGGCAGGTGGCGCTGGCCGCCCTCGTGCAGGTGCTGACGTGCACCGCTACAGCACACCAGGCTGTGCCTTACTTCAGCCCTGCAGGAGGCAAGGTGAAGTGAAAGCAGCAGTGCCTCGCCGCCATGTTCTGCAATGGTGGGTATCTGGGTTGAGGGTGGCGCCAACCACCCTGCCAACCACGCCGCCAAGCCATTGAGGGCAGGTCTGTGACAGGTCAGGCCCTCAGGCTGAGCATGAACAAGACAGCCCAGGCCATGAGGCCATGAGACTTCAGGTCACCTGCTGCTCCTCCCTCAAAGGAAGATTCCCCTTACGGCCACGCGCCAGTCCTGAACTCCTAGCTACAGCTACTGCTACTGCTGCTGCTAGTAGTGGTAGATGTTGTTGTTGCTGTTGTTGTTGTTGTTGTGCAGGTGGTGTGTTGCGTGCAGGCCTCGTAGGACGCCAGCGCTCAGTCACAGTGAGGGCGTCACCTCTGCTCTAACACGGAGCGCATCACTACAAAGCAGTCGTTTGGATTCACACCTTTGCTTCTCGTGGCCTTTGTTTGGAGACGCGCAAACAAAACCCAGGAAAAGCAAAACTGAATCCAAACCACCGCCTTGTAGGTTCCGAAGTGTTACAGCAAAGGGCACACCGCCGTCTGTGTTACTTGACTGTGTTACTGAGCTTACGCGGGTGTCCTGTTAGGCCAGTACAACACATAACCAACACAACAACAACAATAACAACAACAGCAGCAGTAGCAACAGAAACATTCCCTCCCCTCACACGACATCCTTCCCTTCATCTCTGGTTCTCTCCTCGCCTGCCTCGCGCGTCGCCGTCAGGAAACATTGGGTAAGCCACGAAGGATGACACACTGCACACATCTAATGTTTGCTTTTTTCTTTCTTTTCAGGTTAAGAAATACTTTTATTAGTCTCTCTCTCTCTCTCTCTCTCTCTCTCTCTCTCTCTCTGTATATATATATATATATATATATATATATATATATATATATATATATATATATATATATATATATATATATATATATATATATATATATATATATATATATATATATATATATATATATATATATATATATATACTACCACTAACTTATTTTTGGCAAATGTGGATAACACACTTGTATGCAAAATCATGGGCATGTCGATCATTTTGTGTGATATTATTTTAGTCAAGTGTTGTGTTATCATTTTTATGACTTTTAGCTATGTAGGCAGTTTTATTTATTTTATATTTTTGTATTTTTAAGT
>NW_026973674.1:630000-632500 GCF_035594125.1 Scylla paramamosain | reverse complement strand
ACATATGCATTGTATAATAAGTTTATAAATTTTTTCTTTTATCTGTCTTTGAAACTCTTCTCAAACTTTTTTTCCCATCCCATCCTTCTCTCCTTCTCTTTCTTTCCTTCCCTTCCCTTCCTAAACTCTTTCCTCCTTGCCCCCATTCCTCTTTCCTTTTTACCTTTCCATTCCTCCTTGTCCCAGTTCTTTCCTCCGTCCCCTTCCTTTCTTCTGCACTTTTTTCCTGTCCTTTTCCTTCTTTTCTTTATTTTCTCTCTTCTCTGCACCTTTTCTCCCTCTTCCATTCATCTTTTCTCCATTTCCTCTCTTCTTTATTATTTTCTTGTATTTTCCCTCCTGTCTATATTATTTTCCTTTTCTATACCCTTTTCTTCCTATCTTCCCCTTTTTTCTTCATTCCCTTCTTTTCTTACGTCCTTTCTTCCCTGTCCCATCCTTCTTTCCTCCATTCCCTCCCATTTCCTCCTTCTCTGATCCCTCACACAAGCTTCTCTCATCTCCATCATCTGCCCTCATTGTCCTAAGTATTCCTTCCTTACCCATTTTCTTTCCTCCTAAACCTTTTTCATCCCTCTTTTCTTCCCTTCGTCAATTAATCAGTTCCACTTTTCCCTAGTTTTTTTTTCCCTTTCCCCCCTACTGATTTGTTTCCCCATCGCCAATTAGACACCACGGGGAAAAATACATCGAGGGACACTTTTGTTCCCCATCAGCATCAGAGGAAGGAAGTAAATACCACTGATTGTAACAAAACATGGCCTCCTCTGCTCTCCTGGGACCTGTCCTGGTGAGAGAGAGAGAGAGAGAGAGAGAGAGAGAGAGAGAGAGAGAGAGAGAGAGAGAGAGAGAGAGAGAGAGAGAGAGAGAGAGAGAGAGAGAGAGAGAGAGAGAGAGAGAGAGAGAGAGAGTGGGGGTGGTGGGGCTCGTGGGAAGGGGATAGAGATGGGGAGAATCGAAGTCAGTTTTCCAGGGAGGTAATAGAGAAGGGGACTTTTTATGCAAGAGGGGCACTGGTCAAAGGCAACAAAATATATACCTATGAAAAGAAAGAGCCAAAAAAGTTTAACATAAATGAGAGAAGTGTCTTGAGACCTCGCTCTCGAAAGAATTCAATTTATAGGAAGGGGGAAATACAGAAGCAGGCAGGGAGTTCCAGAGTTTACCAGAAAAAGGGATGAAAGATTGAAAATACTGGTTAACTTTTGCATTAGAGAGGTGGACAGAATAGGGGTGAGCAAAAAGTAGAAAGTCGTGTGCAACGAGGGCGCGGGAGGATGGAAGGCATGCAGTTAGCAAGATCAGAAGAACAGTTGACGAGAAAATAGCGATAGAAGATAGCAGGAGATGCGACATTGCGGGGAAGAGAGAGAGGCTGAAGACATTCAGTTAGAGGAGAGGAGCTGGTAAGACGAAAGGCTGGTCTGGTCCTGGGGGGACAGTCTCGTTAGGGGGACAGTAACCTGATGTAGCGAGCAAACACGCGGTTCAAGATTGTCCCAGAAACGAGTAATCATTGTTGACCGTCTTTAGCTCGGGACAGGACCATCAGCTGGGCGGCGGCGGTAGTGGTGGCGACGGCGGTTGTGGTGGTAAGGTTATACGAAGAGGAAGAAAAGGAAGAGAAGTAAAAGGAAAAGCCAGAGGAGGAGAAAGAAAAATAGAAGAAGGCGCGAGAGAAGGAGATGAGGAGGAGAAGGAGGAAAGCGCTATAGAAGAAAGAAGAGTAAGTAGAGAAGTAATGATGGGTGTTGGAGTGCCCTTCTCTCTCTCTCTCTCTCTCTCTCTCTCTCTCGCTCTCTCTCTCTCTCTCTCTCTCTCTCTCTCTCTCAAGTGTGTCGGTGTGTAGTAAATATTTAAGAGAGTTCTTAAAGAAAATAGATCGCTGAGAGAGAAAAAAAGAATGTCAAACAAAGAGGACAAAGAAAAAAATCAATAACTTTGCTTCCTCCTTCCTTCCTTCCTTCCTTCTTTCAACCTTTCCTTCAGCATATTCCTCCATCACTTCTTCCTTCATATCTCCTCTCCTTTAACCCGTTTACTCCTCATCCCTTTTACATTTTTATCTCCTCCTTCCTCTTCCTCCTCCTTCTCCTCCTTGCCAAAATAACATTGCCTTCCTAATATCCTTCATCACCCCTACCCACCCCCCAATATCCTCAGTATCCTTTTGTGTCCCACGCTTCCTAACCTCCCTGCCCCATCCTTCCCCTTCCTTCATCCTTCTCCATACACTCCGGCCTCGCTTCTTATAAACAGACGAAGACGAAGCCAAAGTCAAGAAGCCGAACACACACATACTTCCGAACGAGGGCAGTGGTGGTGGTGGTGGTGGTGGTTGTGTTTAGTGATTGAGAATATTGGTTTCAGGCAAGTTGGTTGTGTGTGTGGGGGGAGAAAATACTTATATTAAGGTGAGCAGTGAGACAGGTATTGGTGCTTGGGTCGTGATGGTGGTGGTGCTCTGTGGTGGTGATGATGGTGATGGCGGCTGTCTGTT
>NW_026973674.1:615000-627500 GCF_035594125.1 Scylla paramamosain | reverse complement strand
ATTATTATTATTATGAGTAGTAGTAATAGAAGCAGTAGCAGTAATGGTGGTGGTGGTGGTGGTGGTAGTGGTGGTGGTGGTAATGGTGGTGGTGGTAGTGGTGGTGGTGGTGGTGGTGGTGGTGGTGGTAGTAGTAGTAGTAGTAGTAGCAGTAGAAATAGTAGTAGTAGTAGTAGCAGTAGTCGCAGTAGTATTAACAGTAGTAGCAGCAGTAGTAGTAGTAGTACTAGTAGTAGTAGTAGTAGTAGTAGTAGCAGTCACAATCGTAGTAGTAGTAGTAGTAGTAGCAGTAGTCGCAGTAGTATTAACAGTAACAGCAGTTGAAGTACTACTAGTATTAGTAGTAGTCATAATCGTAGTAGTAGTAGTTAGTAGTAGTAGTAGTAGTAGTAGTAGTAGTAGTAGTAGTAGTTATAGCAGTAATAGTAGTAGTAGCAGTGATAATCGTAGTAGAAGTAGCAGCAATACTCGTAATAGTATTATTATTAGTAGTAGTAGTAGCAGTGATAATCGTAGTAGTAGTAGAAGTAGCAGTAATACTCGTAATAGTATTAGTAGTAGTAGTAGCAGTGATAATCGTAGTAGTAGTAGAAGTAGCAGTAATAATCGTAATAGTATTAGTAGTAGCAGTATTAGTAGTAGTAGTAGCAGGACAAGACGGAAGAAAAGAGTGTCCTTTGTGTGAGTTTGTTTGTCCTTTGTAGTGAAAGAGGAAAGAGTGTTGCGGTAAGTAACAGTGATGGTGTTGGTGACAATGCACACTCATGTCGGCAGCCACACACACACAATTTTGAAGGAGGGAAACAGACAACAGTGGGTGACGGCAAGCAGCCTTAGCGGGTGGCGTGACGTTGCTGCGAGCGTGGCGGAGAGGGAGATGACAGGAAGCAAGGGGCAGGTAGAGGAGGAGGAGGAGGTGACGACAACAACTACTATTACTACTACTATTACTACTGCTACTACTACTACTACTATTATTTCTACCACAGTTACTACTATTTCTGCTACTGCTACTGGTGCTGCTGCTGCTCCTCTTCCTCCTCCTCCTCCTCCTCCTACTACTACTACTAATAATAATAATAATAATAATAAAAATAATAATAATAGATTTACTACTATTAGGAGGAGGATACACGGGTGGAGGATGGAGAGAGAGAGAGAGAGAGAGAGAGAGAGAGAGAGAGAGAGAGAGAGAGAGAGAGAGAGAGAGAGAGAGAGAGAGCAGGCAAACAACTGTGTGTGTGTGTGTGTGTGTGTGTGTTATAACAAGACAAGTGGCATTAAAAAGCACGTAATTTACTGACAAGCATTGCACGACAACATTACTGCGGTGATTAAAAGTACTCCTGTAAAATGCTACGTGGCATCATACAAGCCAGGCAGGAGGGCAGCGAGGCCCAGCGACCTTGAAAACAGCTGACTGACTCACAAGAGAGAGAGAGAGAGAGAGAGAGAGAGAGAGAGGGAGAGAGAGAGAGAGAGAGAGAGAGAGGAGTGCACTGTAAGATTTTTTATTTATTTATGTGAATAAATTACGGTATCCATGAATAGTATTTTTATCTGTAATCCTACACACACACACACACACACACACACACACACACACTAATAATAATAATGATAATAATAATAATAATATAATAAAAATACTAAAAAATATTAATCAAGGAATGACGGTAAAGCGGACAGGGAGGCTTGCAAGGAAGTAGTAGTTGTAGTAGTAGTAGTAGCAGTAGTAGTAGTAGTAGTAGTAGTCAAAATAGTAGTAAGAGTAGTCGTAACAATAATAATAATAGTCGTAGTAGTACTAGTAGAAGTAGTAGTAGTAACAGTTATCGAAATAATAGTAGTAGTAGTAGTAGTAGTAGTAGTAGAACTAATATTAGTATTAGTAGTAGAAGTAGAAGTAGAACGAGTATTAGTATTAGTAGTATTAGTAGTAGTAGCAGCAGTAATAACAGAAGTAATTGTAGTGCCACTGGTAATTGTAGTAGTAGTAGTAGTAGTAGTAGTAGCATTTAGGTAGAGCGAGTGTGAGGTGCGGTTCACACCAGCCAGTCACTGTCACCGCCGTCCGTGACGTCATGAGTGGGGGGGAGGGGGCGAGGAGAGCAGCTCCTGTGTGGGCGGCGGAAAGGGGAAAGGAGCGTGAGGCGAGTGGGGACCAGAAGGAGTGGATGGTGGGTGGGGGGCGGGAAGGGGAGGATGGCAGGCGGGGAGCTGGAAGGAGTGGGTTGCTGGTAGGGGCCTGGCAGGAGTGGGTGGCGAATGGCGGTTAGGAAGGAGTGGGTTGAAGGGAGGGGAGGAAGGAGTGGGAGGGGGTAAGAGCAGGATGGCGTGCTGGCAGGTAGTGGCCGTGAAGGGGCTGCTGGCTGGTGGGCGGCCAGTAGCTGCTGCTGGCGGAAGTGGGAAGGAGTGGCTGGCGGGTGGTGGGGAGGGAGAGATTGGGGGGATAGGAGGCGTCTCGGACTTACACAACAAGATGGCGTCCTGTCTGAGATGGTGGCAAGTGTAGTTTCCCGGCCAGCGGCATTATGGGTCTTATAAAACAGGGGGGAGATCTTTCTGTACACAACATGCACTTGTACACAACACACGTGTGGCTGTACACGTGGCGGCTACTCAACACACCTGGTACACTACTGGTAGCACACTTCAGGGAGGGCTTGGCCAATCCTGGTTATCTTGACCACCACCAAGTCTATGAGGAGGAACACAATGCGATACACACGCGCACCACACAAGATACGCCGCCACACTGGCTGCAGGCTGAGCGGCATCCCTTTGGCTCAGTGTTTCCAGGCCGTTCGGTACTTGAGCGACACACAAAAGTCTATTTAATATACAGGGACTTGTTCAACCAACGAACACACTCATATCCACCCAAAAAATAAATAAAATAAAATAAATAAATAAATAAATAAAATTAATTAAATAATTAAATTATACTAAATTATTAAAATTACTATTGCTTCTACTCTTACTACTACTATTACTGCTACTACTACTACTATTGTGTGTGTGTGATATTATTGATAGCAATCATAATAACAATATAACAACAATAACTACTACTACTACTATTATTACTACTATTACTACTACTATTACAAATATAAATGCTACTACTGCAGCTGTTTTTGCAACAATTCTTAAGGCATTAATATTAATATTCACATAGTAGTAGTAGCAACAGTAGTAGTAGTAGTAGTAGTAGTAGTAGTAGTAGTAGTAGTAGTAGTTGTTGTAGTAGTAGTAGTAGTAGTAGTGAGAAATCATGAATACTACCTCTACCACTACCACTACTACTACTACTACTACCACACAGGCATGCTTATGAAGGTCGTGAACAGTTCCATCTGGTACAAACTTAGCTGTGATGCGAGCAATGGCGCGTCACCTTGGTGGATCCCTGTCAAAGTGTCTTGTGAATTGTCTTTGCACTTCTTTGACATTTTCGTGCCTCCAGTAACACTTTATGACATGTTCTTTCTTCAAAGCTTAGTCTTACTTCTGCCATTATTATTTTGGCCAACTGTTTCTGAAAAAAAAAAAAAGAATTATAGCGAGTCAAACTGAGTACATTTTTGGATGACTCTCTCTCTCTCTCTCTCTCTCTCTCTCTCTCTCTCTCTCTCTCTCTCTCTCTCTCTCTCTCTCTCTCTCTCTCTCTCTCTCTCTCTCTCTCTCTCTGTCTCTGTTTATACAGATAGATAGATGTGCACAGGTACAGACTTGTGCTTGTGGAGTATAAATGTAAGAGCATGAAGCACAGTGTGTCTCTCCCCACAGGCACCTCCCGCCTCGCGCCTTCCTTCCTCCCGTCTCCCGGAGTGTACACACCTGCACTCTTGAGGTGAGTACACTTACTCTTTTCTTTCCTTGTAATTGTTTTCACTGTGTTTTCTACTGCACACACTCAGAAAGTAGAAAATGAGGCACTAACGAGGCAAGACCACAAAGACTGGACACAATCTGTCTATCTACCTGTCTACCTATCTGTCTCTGTCTGTCTTTTTTTTTTTTTTTTTTTTTTATGTAGGAAGGATACTGGCCAAGGGCAACAAAAATCTAATAAAAAAAATGCCCACTGAAATGCCAGTCCCTAAAAGGGTCAAAGCAGTGGTCAAAAATTGGTGGATAAGTGTCTTGAAACCTCCCTCTTGAAGGAATTCAAGTCATAGGAAGGTGGAAATACAGAAGCAGGCAAGGAGTTCCAGAGTTTACCAGAGAAAGGGATGAATGATTGAGAATACTGGTTAACTCTTGCGTTAGAGAGGTGGACAGAATAGGAGTGAGAGAAAGAAGAAAGTCTTGTGCAGCGAGGCCGCGGAAGGAGGGGAGGCATGCAGTTAGCAAGATCAGAAGAGCAGTTAGCATGAAAATAGCGGTAGAAGACAGCTAGAGATGCAACATTGCGGCGGTGAGAGAGAGGCTGAAGACAGTCAGTTAGAGGAGAGGAGTTGATGAGACGAAAAGCTTTTGATTCCACCCTGTCTAGAACAGCAGTATGAGTGGAACCCCCCCAGACATGTGAAGCATACTCCATACATGGACGGATAAGGCCCTTGTACAGAGTTAGCAGCTGCGGGGGTGAGAAAAACTGGCGGAGACGTCTCAGAACACCTAACTTCATGGAAGCTGTTTTAGCTAGAGATGAGATGTGAAGTTTCCAGTTCAGATTATAAGTAAAGGACAGACCGAGGATGTTCAGTGTAGAAGAGGGGGATAGTTGAGTGTCATTGAAGAAGAGGGGATAGTTGTCTGGAAGATTGTGTCGAGTTGATAGATGGAGGAATTGAGTTTTTGAGGCATTGAACAATACCAAGTTTGCTCTGCCCCAATCAGAAATTTTAGAAAGATCAGAAGTCAGGCGTTCTGTGGCTTCCCTGCGTGATATGTTTACCTCCTGAAGGGTTGGACGTCTATGAAAAGACGTGGAAAAGTGCAGGGTGGTATCATCAGCATAGGAGTGGATAGGACAAGAAGTTTGTTTTAGAAGATCATTAATGAATAATAAGAAGAGAGTGGGTGACAGGACAGAACCCTGAGGAACACCACTGTTAATAGATTTAGGAGAAGAACAGTGACCGTCTACCACAGCAGCAATAGAACGGTCAGAAAGGAAACTTGAGATGAAGTTACAGAGAGAAGGATAGAAACCGTAGGAGGGTAGTTTGGAAATCAAAGCTTTGTGCCAGACTCTATCAAAGGCTTTTGATATGTCCAAGGCAACAGCAAAAGTTTCACCAAAGTCTCTAAAAGAGGATGACCAAGACTCAGTAAGGAAAGCCAGAAGATCACCAGTCGAGCGGCCTTGACGGAACCCATACTGGCGATCAGATAGAAGGTTGTGAAGTGATAGATGTTTAAGAATCTTCCTGTTGAGGATAGATTCAAAAACTTTAGATAAGCAGGAAATTAAAGCAATAGGACGGTAGTTTGAGGGATTAGAGCGGTCACCCTTTTTAGGAACAGGTTGAATGTAGGCAAACTTCCAGCAAGAAGGAAAGGTAGATGTTGACAGACAGAGCTGAAAGAGTTTGACTAGGCAAGGTGCAAGCACGGAGGCACAGTTTCGGAGAACAATAGGAGGGACCCCATCAGGTCCATAAGCCTTCTGAGGGTTTAGGCCAGCGAGGGCATGGAAAACATCATTACGAAGAATTTTAATACGAGGCATGAAGTAGTCAGAGGGTGGAGGAGAGGGAGGAACAAGCCCAGAATCGTCCAAGGTAGAGTTTTTAGCAAAGGTTTGAGCAAAGAGTTCAGCTTTAGAAATAGATGTGATAGCAGTGGTGCCATCTGGTTGAAGTAGAGGAGGGAAAGAAGAAGAAGCAAAGTTATTGGAGATATTTTTGGCTAGATGCCAGAAATCACGAGGGGAGTTAGATCTTGAAAGGTTTTGACATTTTCTGTTAATGAAGGAGTTTTTGGCTAGTTGGAGAACAGACTTGGCATGGTTCCGGGCAGAAATATAAAGTGCATGAGATTCTGGTGAAGGAAGGCTTGAGTACCTTTTGTGGGCCACCTCTCTATCATGTATAGCACGAGAACAAGCTGTGTTAAACCAAGGTTTAGAAGGTTTAGGACGAGAAAAAGAGTGAGGAATGTACGCCTCCATGCCAGACACTATCACCTCTGTTATGCGCTCAGCACACAAAGACGGGTCTCTGACAAGGAAGCAGTAGTCATTCCAAGGAAAATCAGCAAAATACCGCCTCAGGTCCCCCCAACTAGCAGAGGCAAAACGCCAGAGGCACCTTCGCTTAGGGGGATCCTGAGGAGGGATTGGAGTGATAGGACAAGATAAAGATATGAGATTGTGATCGGAGGAGCCCAACGGAGAAGAAAGGGTGACAGCATAAGCAGAAGGATTAGAGGTCAGGAAAAGGTCAAGAATGTTGGGCGTATCTCCAAGACGGTCAGGAATACGAGTAGGGTGTTGCACCAATTGCTCTAGGTCATGGAGGATAGCAAAGTTGTAGGCTAGTTCACCAGGATGGTCAGTGAAGGGAGAGGAAAGCCAAAGCTGGTGGTGAACATTGAAGTCTCCAAGAATGGAGATCTCTGCAAAAGGGAAGAGGGTCAGAATGTGCTCCACTTTGGAAGTTAAGTAGTCAAAGAACTTCTTATAGTCAGAGGAGTTAGGAGAGAGGTATACAGCACAGATAAATTTAGTATGAGAATGACTCTGTAGTCGTAGCCAGATGGTGGAAAACTCGGAAGATTCAAGAGCGTGGGCACGAGAGCAGGTTAAGTCATTGCGCACATAAACGCAGCATCCAGCTTTGGATCGAAAATGAGGATAGAGAAAGTAGGAGGGAACAGAAAAGGGGCTACTGTCAGTTGCCTCAGACACCTGAGTTTCAGTGAGGAAAAGAAGATGAGGTTTAGAAGAGGAGAGGTGGTGTTCTACAGATTGAAAATTAGATCTTAGACCGCGAATGTTGCAGAAGTTAATGAAGAAAAAGTTGAGGGGGGTGTCAAGACACTTAGGGTCGTCGACGGAAAGGCAGTCCGACCTGGGGACATTTATGGTCCCCTCCCCAGATGGGGACTCCGAGGCTGGTGTAGGAGTCGCCATGATTTTAAAATTTTTGGAGTGAAGGGTGTGTGTGTTATTAGGTGCTTGTAGTTTTGTGTGGAGGAAGAGAGTTGTCTTTAGAGGGCAGGCTGTGACTACCCCCTTGTGTTGTGAGACACAAAGGGAAACGTTCAGTGAGGTCACAGCTGGGTTTAATGATAAGTTCACAGCACCCCCTGAACAGTGCTTTAGACCTCACTGGGAGTAATTATCGTTTCGGCAGGTGTCTACTGCCTCCTACTGCATCCACATCTGTCCGCCTGTCTATATCCTCACCGGAACAGAGGGCGGAGCTTACGGTTTAGGAAGCTCTCTGTTCAACTGATTTTTGGGTCTTGTCGAGTTGATTACTGTTTGAGAAATGTGTGGGTTTTGGAGCCTTTTGTGTGAAACATCTATATACTTAATAGGGAGGCAAATACTGAACATGTCATGAACTTTATCAAGGAGTCTTTTCAAGCTGGAGTCCACGCCCTGTGAAACGAGGGGAGACCACTCCACTGTGTACTGGTGGGCAGCTTTTCCGCCAAAGAAATCATTGCCAAAAATGCATACGGTCCACGCACGCACGCACAAACAAACAAACAAACAAACAAACAAACACACACACACACACACACACACACACACACACACACACACACACACACACACACACACACACATATGTTTAAATGTCTCTCAAACAGCTGGCATTTTAAAAAGAATTGTGGGTAATGTAACAAGTGAAGCAGTGAGTGACACGCAGTGTACTTCACGCTGCCCACATCTCATGCACTGCCTTCCTACATGGGCATCTACATGGCCGTCTTTTTAACAAAAGCAACAAGACGGCAAAATAAAATTCTTCGCTGTACATTTTCCGTAAAGAGTCTGCATCCAAAGCTTCCTCAGCCTTCAGTATTTGCAGGTTTCCCTTCATTCATAAGTACTTCACATTGTTATTAATACATCAAAATCTTGGACATAATGCAATATTCAAATTGGCAGAAAATGTTTCTCACACGAGAAGTAACAACGTTAACCTTATTTGTGCGATACTGACAACAATATTATTCACAAACAGTGTGACAAGTTGGACCAAAACTGTTGTGAACAGTTTGCCTCTTGATAGACAAAGTTCTTCTTACAACTGATAAAATGTTCAAACAAACAACAGGTTAAAAAGTAACCACTTCATCAACAAAAGCTGTGATTTTGATGCTATTTATTGCAGTCATCGCATTTGTTGCTGTTATCATTATTACTTTTATTATTATTATTATTATTATTATTATTATTATTATTATTATTATTATTATGTTGATGATGTTGTTGTTGTTGTTTTTGTTGGTATTTATTGTTGTTGTTGCCCTAGTTACCAGTATTAGTTATTAATTATGTTTATTAATGCTAGTTACTATTATTTGTTACTAATAATATTCTTATTGGTATTATTATTATTATTATTGTTGCTGTTGTTGTTGTTGTTGTTGTTGTTGTTGTTGCTGTTGTTGTTGGTGTAGTTATTAGTATTGTTGTTATCACTACTCTTGTTGTTATTGTTATTATCATCATTATTTTATTATTATTAAGTTAGTGTGAGACACTTGTATTAGTGTTTATCTTCTCTGTAGCGGCGCGGTACTGCCGCTGTACAATACAATTCATTATGTTGTTGTACATTATAATTTGTTTGCACTCCTGCCCTCTGCTCTACTGTACAATACACCGTCAGAGAGCCTCGGCTCACGTGACTGTGTATTGTATGTACACCTTGAAATACTTTGTATTGTGCTCACCAATACAGGTTTGCTTACTTGATTACTTACTTAATTACTTACTTACTTGCACACACACACACACACACACACACACACACACACACACACACACACACACACACACACACACACACACACACACACACACACACACACACACACACACACTGGCAAGAAGAACTGTGTCCCAAGCCCTCCACCATGGCCGCCGCTCCGAAAGTTTGCGTCCGTCGCGCGAAGCTCATCTTCCTGATGGAGAACGCAGGCAAGGACGTCTTGACCTTCGTGTTGAAGCGCGGCGCGCTGAACGCCCCCGCCACGCCGCCAGGCCAGTCCCTCATTGACTACCTTGACAACCTCCCTCAAGGCTCGACAGCCAACTATGGCAGGATGAGTAACAAACAAAAGAAAGCAGCACTGAACCACAGTTCAGTGCTGCTTATCCTCTGACGTGACTACTTTATTCATTATTTTTTGTATCATCAGCGAACTTAGATACTTTACAGGTGAGGTCCTCATCGATATCATTAACGTAAATAAGGAAAAGAACAGGGCCGAGCACAGATCCCTGTGGTACACCACTTAAAACTTTTCGCCAGTTTAAAAATGTACCATTTAAAACAACGCGCTGCTTTCTCTCAGACAGCCAGTCTGAGACAGCCAATTGAGAAGTTTTCCATTTATACCATATGACTTCAATTTAGCTAGTAGCCGGAACTTTGTCAAAAGCTTCTTGAAAATCTAGATACACTAAATCTACTGCCTTTGTTTCGTCGTACATGGTGAAAATATCATTAAAGAAATCAAGAAGATTAGTTAGACAAGAACGTCTGTTTCGGAAGCCATGCTGTGAGTCATTGATTAAATCATTTATATGTAGATAGTTCACTACATTGTTGCAAATTACTGTTTTCATCAGTTCACATACTACAGATGTAAGGCTGATAGGGATGTAGTAGGAAGAAGAGGAGGAGGAGGAGGAGGAGGAGGAATAAGAGAACGAAGAGAAAAAGGAGAGCTAGAAGGAAGGCGAGAAAAGGAGGAGGAAGAGGAAGATGAAGAGGAGGAGGAAGAAGAACAAAAAGACGAGGAAAAGGAGAGCTAGAAGGAAGGCGAGAAAAGGAGGAGGAAGAGAAAGATGAAGAGGAGGAGGAAGAAGAACAAAAAGACGAGGAAAAGGAGAGCTAGAAGGAAGGCGAGAAAAGGAGGAGGAAGAGGAAGATGAAGAGGAGGAGGAAGAAGAACAAAAAGACGAGGAATAAGAGGAAGATGAGGAGGAGGGGGACGAAGAAGAACAGGAAGAGGAGGAGTAAGAGGAGGAGGAGGAGGAGGAGGAGGAGGAGGAGGAGGAGGAGGAGTTATCTTTATCAATACTATTATGGAACAGTGAATAAAGAAATTAATAAACAGATAAGTAGTGTGTGTGTGTGTGTGTGTGTGTGTGTGTGTGTGTGTGTCCAGGCAGCACACAGGTGCACAACACTCGGCCATTACAGGAGTCACCTTGAGAGGTTCATGGGTCACCTAAGTGGTGCCGGCACACAGCTGCTGCAGGAGTGGCGGGACCTGGGGGTGCTCAGCCTGGCCGTGTGTGACCAAGACGCCCAAGAGGTTCTGGCCGCCATCAGCGCCGTCCACGTGTCATTGCCTCGGCTACACATCCTCTGTGAGTCTGACGCTATGATGCACCACCTGTGTGTGTTATTATTATTATTATTATTATTATTATTATTATTATTATTATCATTATTATTATTGTGGTGGTAGTGATGAGAGAGAGAGAGAGAGAGAGAGAGAGAGAGAGAGAGAGAGAGAGAAAATTTTTTTTTTTCTCTCTCTCTCTCTCTCTCTCTCTCTCTCTCTCTCTCTCTCTCTCTCTCTCTCTCTCTCTCGCTCTTATTATTATTATTATTATTATTATTATTATTATTATTAGAGAGAGAGAGAGAGAGAGAGAGAGAGAGAGAGAGAGAGAGAGAGAGAGAGAGAGAGAGAGAGAGAGAGAGAGAGAGAGAAATAGTGTTGAGTATTACAGCGTGTGTCATTAAAAAGCAGGTAATTTAGCGACAAGCATTGCACGACAACATTACTCCGGCTATTAAAAGTACTCCTGTAAAATGGTACGTGGCATCATACCAGCGAGGCAAATTCTCCTGTAAAATGGTACGTGGCATCATCACTCACCTGTTTTCAAGGTCGCTGGGATTTGCTCCCCTTCTGTCTCGCTGGGATGATGCCACGTACCATTTTACAGGAGTACTTTTAATCACCGGAATAATGTTGTCGCGCAATGCTTGCCGGTAAATGACGTGCTTTTTAATGCCATTTGTCTTGTTATAACACACTGTAATACTCCACAGCAGGCAAAAAATAAGATAAAACCATTAGTAATTTGAGCAAGTGGCACCTCCGAGGCTGTGTCAATGCAACCGTCTGTCCTTCACCTCAGGATATGAATTTAGTTGTGTGGATACACACTATATATATATATATATATATATATATATATATATATATATATATATATATATATATATATATATATATATATATATATGTGTGTGTGTGTGTGTGTGTGTGTGTGTGTACAGTCCCTGCAACACACACTGAGAAGAATGGTACATTATTGCAGGCGTACACGTCCCTATGGGTGCCGTGAGGACACAGGCGTGCACCACACGGCTGCCTGGCTGCCCAGGGGTGTTCCTCGTGTTGTCTGGCGTGGACGAGAGGCTGCTGGAGGAGGCGACCCAGATAGCACAGCCAGTGTTGCCAGATCCACAGATTTTCCTGAGGTTCTACAGATTTCAGACCTCGTTTCAGATTTTCAGATTTTTTTTTCTAAATGGACAAAATCTACAGATATTTTCCTCACTTAAGGCACTTACTTAAGAATATGGTATGCATGAGTTCGGGACAGATGCCCTGTATTTTTCTTTTCCCTTGCGGGAGTTCCCGATAAAAAAGGCCAGCCCTCCCCTAGAAGGAGGCACCTGCAACATCAAGTTTTAGTTCAGAGGCTACATAAAGATCAAGATCATCCTGATCCCCGAGGCCCGAGGGCGCGCGCGTCATGTAAACAAAGTACAAACATACTCCCACAGTCCCACAGCCTGCCCTACACGACCCCAGCAAACACACAAGAACAAGCTATAGAGCTACATCGTCGCTATACCCTTACAACTACAAGCTATAGCAAGTAAGTAAGCTCTGCATGCTCAGAGGCGTAACAATAGGGTGGCAGAGGTAGCAAACTGCCACGGGGCCAGGGCCTATATAATAATGATTAGGTAAAGGGGGCCCGAGCCTATGGACGTAGAGTCTCGAAAAGGGGCCAAGGGACCCAAGGGGTATGTGCCCATGGCACATACCCCTTGGTATAATACCAAGGGGTATGTGGTATGGGATAATGACATAATGCTAGCAGGGAAGCCACAGAACGCCTGACTTCTGATCTTTCTAAAATTTCTGATTGGGGCAGAGCAAACTTGGTATTGTTCAATGCCTCAAAAACTCAATTCCTCCATCTATCAACTCGACACAATCTTCCAGACAACTATCCCCTCTTCTTCAATGACACTCAACTGTCCCCCTCTTCTACACTGAACATCCTCGGTCTGTCCTTTACTTATAATCTGAACTGGAAACTT
>NW_026973674.1:607500-610000 GCF_035594125.1 Scylla paramamosain | reverse complement strand
GTAGTAGTAGTAGTAGTAGTAGTAGTAGTAGTAATAGTAGTTGTTGTTGTTGTTGTAGTAGTTGTAATTTTCAATTGCTAGTTAAAGCAGGATGAGGATAAAATAATAGTAGCAGAAAAGAAAGAAGAAAACATCAATAACAGCTAGATAAATCAATCAATCAATCAATCAATCTCTCTCTCTCTCTCTCTCTCTCTCTCTCTCTCTCTCCTTCTCTCTCTCTCACTCTCTCTCTCTCTCTCTCTCTCTCTTCTCTCTCTCTCTCTCTCTCTCTCTCTCTCTCTCTCTATCAGTGAGTGGATGCCAGCAACTTCCTGATCTATCTGTCTGTGTGCCTGTCTGTCTGTTTGTCAGTCTATCTTTCTATTTATACATTTATTTGTCTTTCTTGCTATTTTATCTTTTCATTTTTTTCCGTTTTTCTGTCTGTCTGTCTGGTAGTCTGTCTGTGTGTTTGTCTGTCTGTATGTATGCATGTACACAAATATGAATATATGTATATCCACCCATCTATCTATATATGTTTTTAATTAAGTGTGTGTAGGTGTTTTTTTTATTTATTTATTTTTTTTTTTTATGTAGGAAGGACACTGGCCAAGGGCAACAAAAATCTAATAAAAAAAATGCCCACTGAAATGCCAGTCCCATAAAAGGGTCAAAGCAGTGGTCAAAAATTGATGGATAAGTGTCTTGAAACCTCCCTCTTGAAGGAATTCAAGTCATAGGAAGATGGAAATACAGAAGCAGGCAGGGAGTTCCAGAGTTTACCAGAGAAAGGGATGAATGATTGAAAATACTGGTTAACTCTTGCGTTAGAGAGGTGGACAGAATAGGGGTGAGAGAAAGAGGGGAGGCATGCAGTTAGCAAGATCAGAAGAGCAGTTAGCATGAAAATAGCGGTAGAAGACAGCTAGATATGCAACATTGCTGTGGTGAGAGAGAGGCTGAAGACAGTCAGTTGGAGGAGAGGAGTTGATGAGACGAAAAGCTTTTGATTCCACCCTGTCTAGAAGAGCAGTATGAGTGGGAACCCCCCAGACATGTGAAGCATACTCCATACATGGACGGATAAGGCCCTTGCACAGAGTTAGCAGCTGGGGGGGTGAGAAAAACTGGCGGAGACGTCTCAGAACACTTAACTTCATAGAAGCTGTTTTAGCTAGAGATGAGATGTGAAGTTTCCAGTTCAGATTATAAGTAAAGGACAGACCGAGGATGTTCAGTGTAGAAGAAGGGGACAGTTGAGTGTCATTGAAGAAGAGGGGATAGTTGTCTGGAAGGTTGTGTCGAGTTAATAGATGGAGGAATTGAGTTTTTGAGGCATTGAACAATACCAAGTTTGCTCTGCCCCCATCAGAAATTTTAGAAAGATCAGAAGTCAGGCGTTCTGTGGCTTCCCTGCGTGATATGTTTACCTCCTGAAGGGTTGGACGTCTATGAAAGGACGTGGAAAAGTGCAGGGTGGTATCATCAGCGTAGGAGTGGATAGGACAAGAAGTTTGGTTTAGAAGATCATTAATGAATAATAAGAAGAGAGTGGGTGACAGGACAGAACCCTGAGGAACACCACTGTTAATAGATTTAGGAGAAGAACAGTGACCGTCTACCACAGCAGCAATAGAACGGTCAGAAAGGAAACTTGAGATGAAGTTACAGAGAGAAGGATAGAAACCGTAGGAGGGTAGTTTGGAAATGAAAGCTTTGTGCGAGACTCTATCAAAAGCTTTTGATATGTCCAAGGCAACAGCAAAAGTTTCACCAAAATTTCTAAAAGAGGATGACCAAGACTCAGTAAGGAAAGCCAGAAGATCACCAGTAGAGCGACCTTGACGGAACCCATACCGGCGATCAGATAGAAGGTTGTGAAGTGATAGATGTTTAAGAATCTTCCTGTTGAGGATAGATTCAAAAACTTTAGATAAGCAGGAAATTAAAGCAATAGGACGGTAGTTTAAGGGATTAGAACGGTCACCCTTTTTAGGAACAGGTTGAATGTAGGCAAACTTCCAGCAAGAAGAAAAGGTAGATGTTGACAGACAGAGCTGAAAGAGTTTGACTAGGCAAGGTGCAAGCACGGAGGCACAGTTTCGGAGAACAATAGGAGGGACCCCATCAGGTCCATAAGCCTTCCGAGGGTTTAGGCCAGCGAGGGCATGGAAAACATCATTGCGAAGAATTTTAATAGGTGGCATGAAGTAGTCAGAGGGTGGAGGAGAGGGAGGAACAAGCCCAGAATCGTCCAAGGTAGAGTTTTTAGCAAAGGTTTGAGCAAAGAGTTCAGCTTTAGAAATAGATGTGATAGCAGTGGTGCCATCTGGTTGAAATAGAGGAGGGAAAGAAGAAGCAAAGTTATTGGAGATATTTTTGGCTAGATGCCAGAAATCACGAGGGGAGTTAGATCTTGAAAGGTTTTGACATTTTCTGTTAATGAAGGAGTTTTTGGCTAGTTGGAGAATAGACTTGGCATGGTTCTGGGCAGAAATATAAAGTGCATGAGATT
>NW_026973674.1:595000-602500 GCF_035594125.1 Scylla paramamosain | reverse complement strand
TTATTTAGTTACCCCTTCAATTATTTCAAGGAGAACTATTACGGAACATACATGGACAGTTATAGAAAATGGAGAAAACGCTAATTTGTAAGCGAGAGAGAGAGAGAGAGAGAGAGAGAGAGAGAGAGAGAGAGAGAGAGAGAGAGAGAGAGAGAGGGGGGGGAGTTTAAATAGCTGCGGATATGAAAGATTGAGGGGAGAGGAGAGAGTGAAAGCCAAAGACAACAACAACAACAACAACAGCAAAAACAACAACAACCTACTACTACTACTACTACTACTGTTCATCGTCTTCTTTTCCTCTTCTTATTCATCTTTTCTTTTCTCTCTTTTATTTCCTCTCTATTTATCACTCGTTCCATATATACATTACCTTTATTACTCTCCTCCTCCTCCTCCTCCTCCTCCTACCGAATTTTATCCAGAAAACTCTCATTTGAATATATACGAAGAGAGAGAGAGAGAGAGAGAGAGAGAGAGAGAGAGAGAGAGAGAGAGAGAGAGAGAGAGAGAGAGAGAGAGAGAGAGAGGGGGAAGGGGCGCAGTAACACCATCATCAGAGGAAAGGGAGACGATGTTTTCTCTCTCTCTCTCTCTCTCTCTCTCTCTCTCTCTCTCTCTCTCTCTCTTCGGGTGATAATGGCGCCTTCGGATGATAATGTACTTATGTTTAAATAGAGAGAGAGAGAGAGAGAGAGAGAGAGAGAGAGAGAGAGAGAGAGAGAGAGAGAGAGAGAGAGATTTCTACAGCCTCTTTAGACCACACACATACATACACCCTTCCTCCCTCCTCCTCCTCCTCCTCCTCCTCCTCCTCCTCCTCCTCCTCCTCCTCCTCTTCCTTCTCCTCCTCGTCTTCTTCCTCCTCCACCTCCTCCTCCTTTCATAACCCATACAATTAATATCAATTTATATCACTTATTGCTAATCTCCTCCTCCTCCTCCTCCTCTTGCTTTCTCTCTTACCTAAACTGCCAAGATAATATATACTCCCTCTAATTTTACCTCCTCCTCCTTTTCCACAACAACGTTAAGTTACACAGACAATGAAAGGAATGTTCTCTTGGGCGAGAGGTACTGCCCGCCAGGTAGGGGACACTACGAGTACTTGCACCAACTCATTCGTTAAGAAAATCTTATAACTTAGATAATAATGGCTTAAAACGCACACAAGCCAAGCATACTGTGTCCTCAGCTCATAATGATCCCCCTCCTGCTCTTCCTGCTTCCTCACTGATGCACGTAAGGGTCACGGCTCGAGTTCTACCCTTGGCATTGTAAGCGCGGGACTGAACTTGCTCTCCTCGGCACAGTGACACGAGAATGTGGCAGTGGAAGTCATTTTAGCTGAGCCAAAACTACACGTCAGTTACGTTGTGTGAATGGGCATTGTTGGCGAGGTTTTCCACGGCTCTAAATGGCTGACAGACCGTGGTGGCGCCAAATGTTAGTGCGATATTAGTGCACAGCTGCTGATGTATGAATTGTGAGCCAAATAACACAGATAAGTGACTGATAGAAATTATTATTTAGAGAATTAAATATACTAAATCATATAAATGTATTACTTCTATGGTTTTGAAAGGAGTCTTCATTGCAGTGATTCAGCATAATTAATTGAAAAGTGCATCACTGCCGCTAATGAAAAATAGTCATAATTTTATATTTTGTTTCATTCCTGTATCTGATTGGCTAAAGACCTTATCACATTCTTGAATCGAGGCCTCTGATTGGTGCGCCTGGTGGGTGCCGAAGTCTTTAGCTCCAAGCTGCTGAGCGCTCCAAGAAGGGGGCGCAAAGGTATACCATACCCTCTGACGAACAGGTTCCCAGTAAGACTGTGCAATGCCTGGATTTTCTACTGAAGATTTAGGCACAACACTCCATAATACGAGATTCAACAACAACAAGAGGAAACGACAAGCAATGGACGCCCAAGAGACCCTCGGTGAGAAGGGGAAGGCTAAGGAGAAACTAACCAAGAACAAGAAGAGGCGGCTGGAGAGCCTCGAAGACTGCACCAGCCACGAGAAGACGGTCACTGAAGGCTGTGCAGAGATGAAACATCGCGCGAGCCGGCGAGAACACAAAAATCAGAGGGACGGGAATGACATCAAAGGCAAGAAAACGATGAGCGTGGAGTGTTTTCATCCGATTATGGACCGCACCAAGAAGAGAAAGAGGCAGAACAAGGACGACGACGAGAAACAGAACAAGAGAAAGAAACAGGACACGGAGGAAACGGAAAACCAGGACAAGAAAAGGAAGAGGCAGGTTAATGACGACGACGAGAAGCAGAACAAGAAGAGGCAGAGGCAGGTTACGGACGATGACGAGAAGCAGGACAAGAAGAGGAAGAGGCTAGACACGGAGGACGACGAGAAGCAGGACAGGAAGAGGAAGAGGCAGGTTAAGGACGACGACGCGAAGCAGGACAAGAAGAGGAAGAGGCAGGACGCGGAGGACGACGAGAAGCAGGCAAAGAAGAGCAGGGGGGAGGGCAGGAGAGAACGAAAGAAGGGGGGAAGATGGAGTGCTGTCAATGCGTTAAGCACGGCATCAAGAGATGGAAGATGAGAGGGTGGTACAAAGACGACGTGGTGAGGCTGATGGTGGATGCCAAGAGAGTCAGCAAGGAGAGGAACGTGAGCAGGTGGTGCCGTCTTAATATTGGGAAAGAAAACCTGGTGTCCGCGACCGTGCGCGGCCACCCGTGCCTTGTCCAGCTTGACAGCGGCTCCTCATGCAGCCTCATGAGGCTAACACTGGCCCGGAGGCTGGGAATCGTCACGGGCAAGCAAGAGACGGTAAAGAAATACTTGTTTACCTGGGCTGGCATGCTGGAGTTGGACGTGATCGAGCTGGACGAGGTGGTGGTGATGCTGCGTCGCTACGTGGCGGTCAACACGCGCATGACGGTCATTGTACGCGGGGATGTGAGGAAGCACTACTTGGACCTAATAGTTATGTCCATGAGCCGCCTGCAGGAGGCCGAGGTGCGGCAGGAGTTCCATCCCGACGACAGCAGCATCCTGTTCCTGCGTCACCCAAAACGTCTGCGGCGGAGACAACCTTCGGACACACAACGCAAAACGTTCATGTTTGCCGCACGAGCGTTAGGCATCGAGGAGCCGCTGACGGTGATGGTGAACACTGGTAACGCGTCAACATTCTCTATCACTAAGACTGGTCAGGACAAGATGCTGTGCAGGACAGGCAAATCGACTGTGCTGCCGAAACGAGTCCTGCTGCACTTTGGCAGCGGCACAGACACTCTGCGAAAGATGGACACGATATACATGCGCCACTGGTTTGATTTCGTGTTTGGACGAACGCTGCTGTGTAAATTACAAGCAGCGATAGATTATGATGATTTGTCCATGACCTTGACGCTCAACGGAAAACGATACCGCTTCAACATCCTCACTCACGTCCTCCGTCTGCGTACGCCCAGAGGTGCCGCGTCCTCTCAGCCTCCGCCTTGATTTTATTGATTGATTGATTTTTTTGTTTTGTTTCGATTTGTTATCCATCAGGGAGGTCAGCAGAGGCAAGAAATAGATGAATAAAAATCCCGCTCAAAGAAGATCCCAAAACGAAAATAGGAGCAGTGAATAGAGTAGAAAAAATAGTCTGGCTTAAGGATATAAAACTGTGTTCTTCATTAAAGATATTAGACTAAGAAAATGAAGATTATGGACAGTAAATCAAGGTTATTAAGATAAAGGATAGTAGATTAAGAAAATAGTCTGGATTAAGGATATTAGTTAAGAAAATAGCCTGCATAGGAAAATATTACACTAAGAAATGAAGATTAAGGATAACAAAATAAGGAAAATAAAATAAAAATATCAAATTAATAAAACGGCCTGGATTAAGAATAGTAGACTAAGAAAATAGTCTGGATTGAGGATAGTAGATTAAAAAAGTCTGAGTCAAAAATAGTCTAAATTGAGACTAATGCATTAACAAAAAAAATCAGGATTAAGGATGGTAGATCAAGGAAAGAGTCTGAATTAAGAAAAGTAGATTAAGAAAATAAACTGGATTAGAGATAATAAATCAAGAAAATAGTCTGAATTAAGGATAACAGATTAAGAAAATGGTCTGGATTAAGGAAATTAAGATCAAGGTTGATAGACTAAGAAAACAATCTGGATTAAGGATAGTAGATCAAGTAAATAGTTTGTATTAAGGATAGTAAATTAAGAAAGAGGTCTGGATTAAGAATATTACATTAAGAAGATAGACTGGATGAAGGATATTACTTCAAGAAAGTAGTCTACATTAAGAATAGTAGATGAAGAAAATTGTCTACATTAAGGATAGTAAATAAAAAATAGTCTGGATTAACGACAGTAGATTAAGTAGATGATCTACTTTGTCTACCGTCTTAAGGATGGCAGATAAAGAAAATAGTACAGATTTAGGAGAGTAAATTAAGAAAATAGACTGCATTGAGGATTATACACTGATTAAGAAAATGTTGTCGTTAAGGATATTATAATTAAGGAATCTACAATTAAGGAGAGTAGATTAAGGACATAATTTGGATTAAGGACAGTAGATTAAGTAAATAGTCTGGATTAAGGACAATAGTCTGGATTAAGGACACTATATTAAGGAAATAGTCTGGATTAAGGACACTATATTAAGGAAATAGTCTGGATTAAGGACACTATATTAAGGAAATAGTCTGGATTAAGGACACTATATTAAGGAAATAGTCTGGATTAAGGACACTATATTAAGGAAATAGTCTGGATTAAGGACACTATATTAAGGAAATAGTCTGGATTAAGGACACTATATTAAGGAAATAGTCTGGATTAAGGACACTATATTAAGGAAATAGTCTGGATTAAGGACAATGAATTAAGAAAATAATGTGGATTAAGGACATTGAATTAAGAAAATAGTGTGGATTAAGGCCTTAGTGAATTAAGGACACTTGGATGAATGTCATTAGGTTAAGAGCAGAGGTTGCAGCAATGGTTATGTACAAAGCAGTACACAGGTACATCCATGGGACTGAAAAGTTCTGTAAGGTAACACAGGCTGTGCTTGTATAGAGATATATTTATTATATTGTAATCTGATGTATTTATACACAGATATATTTCTATATTGTAATTTGATGTGTGAGTTTGAGACTTGGGTCCATATTGATGTTCGCTGTGTGCTTGTGACCTGATGTTAAATGTGTTTATATATATATATATATATATATATATATATATATATATATATATATATATATATATATATATATATATATATATATATATATATATATATATATATATATATATATGTATGGATGCGTTACATAATGACGGAAGTCTTGATAGTGTTCTTGCGAAATATTTTGAAAAAGAATATTTCAGTGTGTGTGTGTGTGTGTGTGTGTGTGTGTGTGTGTTCAGTTTTCCTTTTCTTCTATAATATAATTAATAATAATTAGACAATCAACTTCATTTAGAGTCACTTTAGTAGAGTGTTCGGAAATAAGAGACAATGACCATCACATAACGCTTATCATTTTCTTCAACTTTTTTTTATATTCATTTTCCTCCTTTTTTTTTCTTCAAGTAATTCTTCTTGAACGTATTCTTTTCTTCTCCTTATCATCTTCTTCTTCTACTCTTTGTTTTGTGTCCAACCATGACAACAACGGAGGCAAGCCACGCAATATCATCACTTCCTTCATTGTTTCCACGTATACCTTAAAGACGGAAATAGATAAGGTGCTTTGCCCAAACACGTCAATGCTAAGCCCTTGTGCAACTGTTTGGCACATCTTTCCTTAATTACTAACCACTCTGAGACATCTTTTCCTTGCCCTTCTTTCTGTACATATTGTTAATAAAGAACAAAGCTCCGAAGACTGTTACTCCCCTCATCAACACAAGTCAAAGTCTTCGTCTAACACTGTGGACGCTTATCAAGACTACTCTCGCAAGAGGGAAGCTTCAAGACACTCATCCTCTAATTTTTGACAATCGTTTCTGACTCAGTTTGGGGACCGGCGCCTCAGGGAACATTTTTTTTCTTTCCAATTTTGTTGGCCTTGGCAGGTACCCCTCTTAAATAAAAATAAATTAAATGAATAAATAAAAATAAATAAATAAATAAAAAACAAAATGAAATAGAAAGGGATGAGGGAGATGGAGGGAGGGAGGAAATGTAAGGATGAAGGGAAGGGGGAGAGGAGGGAAGGAATGGGGAGAGAGAGGGAATGGGGAGGGAGGGAAGGGGAAGAGAAAATAGGGAGAGGGAATGGGGAGGGAGGGAGGAGGGAAGAGAGAGAATAGGGAGAGAGGGAGGGGAAGATAGAGAGAGAGAGAGAGGGAGGGGAAAGAGAGAGAGAGAGAGAGAGAGAGAGAGAGAGAGAGAGAGAGAGAGAGAGAGAGAGAGAGAGAGAGAGAGCGCCATCTGCAGGTTTTGGGCGGCCGAAGCCACGATTCTCCCCGGAAAGTCAAATTTTCGCGTGTTTTTTGAGCGCGCCAAATCAACGTCTATGTCTCAAAAATACTGCACAACAAAGTATGATTCAAGCACGTCCAACACTTCTGGAAACTAGTATGCAGTATTACCAATGTCTCCTCCCATCAAACCTCTTCCCCTCTTCAGTTCAATGACCTCCCGTTAACATGCGTCTGATCACGCTTCAACAACGCTTGATTATATTAAGTTACACAGAATGAAAGGGATGATCTCGTGGGCAAGGAGGTACTGTCCGCCAGGTAGGGGATACTTTTTGCACCAACTCAGTCGCTATGGCAGTCTTATAACTGGCCATCGTAGTGGTGACATCGTGGACATTCACTGGGGTAAGCAGATGTCATGAATGAGGCATTGCAGTCAAGGATTATTAACTTCCCGGGCCATCAAACTACCCACACATTCGTAGAAAGGCAGAGGTCATTCCACCATTGAAGTGGAGAATCCTCCTCTCGCTCATTACACTTCAATTACATTTCACGACCACGTAAGTGTTTGATGCTCACCTTGTCCGAGCAGCGAGAGAGAGCCGAGTTCATGGCGGGTCTTGGCCTCCTGGATGGTGCGAGGAAGCTTGAGCTGAGCCAGCAACTCTTCGCTGAAAAGACAACAAAAAGGTATGAAGGCGCCACCCACTCCTACATCATCCCTGGACTGAGCGCGTCCCGCTATTACCTGCAGGAGCTCGGGATGCATTGCAAGAAAGCCATGACTTGACAACAAGGCAAATTAATCCTCATATATATTACGCGAGTGGCCTTCCTGGGTACGTTTTACACACACACACACACACACCTACCCACACAGACACACACACACCCACACAACTTCATCCTGGGATATGGAGAGTTGGTGAACAAAAAACACGCAGCACAGTGGTTAGACATAACGTCCAGCCTCCTCTCTGTCCTCACCAGCACTGAGAATAATAGGTGATGAGCGAAGGAAGGGTGTCGAAGCGGTTTTCAGAAGCTTGGAGTGAGTAGGAGGAGCCTT
>NW_026973674.1:560000-590000 GCF_035594125.1 Scylla paramamosain | reverse complement strand
TCCAAGGCAACAGCAAAAGTTTCACCAAAATCTCTAAAAGAGGATGACCAAGACTCAGTAAGGAAAGCCAGAAGATCACCAGTAGAGCGGCCTTGACGGAACCCATACTGGCGATCGGATAGAAGGTTGTCAAGTGATAGATGTTTAAGAATCTTCCTGTTGAGGATAGATTCAAAAACTTTAGATAGGCAGGAAATTAAAGCAATAGGACGGTAGTTTGAAGGATTAGAACGGTCACCCTTTTTAGGAACAGGTTGAATGTAGGCAAACTTCCAGCAAGAAGGAAAGATAGATGTTGACAGACAGAGCTGAAAGAGTTTGACTAGACAATGTGCAAGCACGGAGGCACAGTTTCGGAGAACAATAGGAGGGACCCCATCAGGTCCATAAGCCTTCCGAGGGTTTAGGCCAGCGAGGGCATGGAAAACATCATTGCGAACAATTTTAATACGTGGCATGAAATAGTCAAGAGGGTGGAGGAGAGGGAGGAACAAGCCCAGAATCGTCCAAGATAGAGTTTTTAGCAAAGGTTTGAGCAAAGAGTTCAGCTTTAGAAATAGATGTGATAGCAGTGGTGCCATCTGGTTGAAATAGAGGAGGGAAAGAAGAAGCAAAGTTAATGGATATATTTTTGGCTAGATGCCAGAAATCACGAGGGGAGTTAGATCTTGAAAGGTTTTGACATTTTCTGTTAATGAAGGAGTTTTTGGCTAGTTGGAGAACAAACTTAACATGGTTCTGGGCAAAAATATAAAGTGCATGAGATTCTGGTGATGGAAGGCTTAAGTACCTTTTGTGGGCCACCTCTCTATCATGTATAGCACGAGAACAAGCTGTGTTAAACCAAGGTTTAGAAGGTTTAGGACGAGAAAAAGAGTGAGGAATGTACGCCTCCATGCCAGACACTATCACCTCTGTTATGCGCTCAGCACACAAAGACGGGTCTCTGACACGGAAGCAGTAGTCATTCCAAGGAAAATCAGCAAAATACCTCCTTAGGTCCCCCCAACTAGCAGAGGCAAAACACCAGAGGCACCTTCACTTAGGGGGATCCTGAGGAGGGATTGGAGCGATAGGACAAGGTAAAGATATGAGATTGTGATCGGAGGAGCCCAACGGAGAAGAAAGGGTGACAGCATAAGCAGAAGGATTATAGGTCAGGAAAAGGTCAAGAATTTTGCACCAATTGCTCTAGGTCATGGAGGATAGCAAAGTTGTAGGCTAGTTCACCAGGATGGTCAGTGAAGGGAGAGGAAAGCCAAAGCTGGTGGTGAACATTGAAGTCTCCAAGAATGGAGATC
This sequence comes from Scylla paramamosain, assembly GCF_035594125.1. Lineage (NCBI taxonomy): Eukaryota > Metazoa > Arthropoda > Malacostraca > Decapoda > Portunidae > Scylla > Scylla paramamosain. The sequence goes on along the minus strand of NW_026973674.1, from coordinate 588,699 downwards.
TCTGCAAAAGGGAAGAGGGTCAGAATGTGCTCCACTTTGGAAGTTAAGTAGTCAAAGAATTTCTTATAATCAGAGGAGTTAGGTGAGAGGTATACAGCACAGATAAATTTAGTATGAGAGTGACTCTGTAGTCGTAGCCAGATGGTGGAAAACTCGGAAGATTCAAGAGCGTGGGCACGAGAGCAGATTAAGTCATTGCGCACATAAACGCAGCATCCAGCTTTGGATCGAAAATGAGGATAGAGAAAGTAGGAGGGAACAGAAAAGGGGCTACTGTCAGTTGCCTCAGACACCTGAGTTTCAGTGAGGAAAAGAAGATGAGGTTTAGAAGAGGAGAGGTGGTGTTCTACAGATTGAAAATTAGATCTTAGACCGCGAATTTTGCAGAAGTTAATGAAGAAAAAGTTGAGGGGGTGTCAAGACACTTAGGGTAGTCGACAGAAAGGCAGTCCGACCTGGGGACATTTATGGTCCCCTCCCCAGATGAGGACTCCGAGGCTGGTGTAGGAGTCGCCATGATGATTTTAAAATTTTTGAGTGAAGGGTGTGTGTGTTATTAGGTGCTTGTAGTTTTGTGTGGAGGAAGAGAGTTGTCTTTAGAGGGCAGGCTGTGACTGCCCCCTTGTGTTGTGAGACACAAAGGGAAACGTTCAGTGAGGTCACAGCTGGGTTTAATGATAAGTTCACAGCACCCCCTGAACAGTGCTGCACACCTCACTGGGAGTAATTATCGTTTCGGCAGGTGTCTACTGCCTCCTCCTTTACTCTCTCTCTCTCTCTCTCTCTCTCTCTCTCTCTCTCTCTCTCTCTCTCTCTCTCTCTCTCTCTCTCTCTCTCTCTCTCACTGAATGGCGACCCTAATGCACATGATGGGAAAAAAATATGATAAACACCAATAATTTACTCTCTCTCTCTCTCTCTCTCTCTCTCTCTCTCTCTCTCTCTCTCTCTCTCTCTCTCTCTCTCTCTCTCTCTCTCTCTCTCTCTCTCTCTCTCTAATGCATTAGAGAGATTCTCATGAAATATACGTATATGTTGTTTTCAAGAGTGTTTTTTTCAGGATTGTAGAGAGAGAAACAATGGCTTAAATCTTGATCAAGTTAGATTTACCCTTTCACTTGTCTCCAGTGAGGCGTCTGTTTAAAGAGGGATCTGATAGGTCTTTCATTGCCACAGAGAATACATGAAGGGTGACGTAAGCAAAATTGTCAAGGTCAGTAGTCATGATAGGATAAGAAGATTAAGAGGAGATTGATGAGATCTTTCTGTGGTAGTGGCGATGTATCAAGGCTAAACAAACGAAATTCTCAAGACCAGTAGTCAGGATAGGACAAAAAAAAATTAAGAAGAGATTGATGAGGTCTTTCTGTGGTACTGGTGACGTAAATAAGTGTAACAAACGAAATTCTCAAGGTCAGTAGTCAAGATGGGATAAGAAATAACGGGTTCAAGCTTGTAATAGTTAGAGATGAGAATCCTACTGATCATCTATGTGGCCTTTGAAAACAGTCCTGCTGAGAGGCCAAGGCGCTTCAACATGCAGGCTGCGTGCAACACTCCATCCAAATTATGCTGATATTCTCCAGTACTGTTATTATTATTATTGCAGTTTTTTTTTTCTTTTTATTCTTGTGATGTGTTTGAAGTGTATGTGTGTGTGTGTGTGTGTGTGTGTGTGTGTGTGTGTGTGTGTGTGTGTGTGTGTGTGTGTGTGTGTGTGTGTGTGTTATCCATCACTATCCACTACCTTAAAACCGTTGATATTCATTCTGTTCCTTTTTTTTTTTTAATGACAAAGTTTCTTCACCATCATAATTCATTATTTTCGCAATTTAGTTGAAATATTTGTTTTCTTACTCATATTTCATGTGTATCTACTAAAAGCAAATATATAACTGTTTACGCATCTATTCATATATGAACACGTTTTGAGGGCGTAAGGGAAGCTGCAAGAAGCCTTCAGGCCTACACGTGGCAGGCCCTCAGTAAAACATCCCTAGCAGTCTCCACCTCTCATCCCTATTCATTAATTTACTTTGTCTTCTTTTGAGGCTCTCTTTCAACTGGACTCTAATGGCCTGACTACCGAGCTTAAGCTAGTCACCCACCACGCTGCTTGAGAAAAAGTTTATTCACTTATGTTTGTTTATTAATATAGTTATTCATCAGTCTGTTTACTCGAATCGCTTACGTTTCATTATTTTTTACCTTGCCTTCTTTTTGTATTTAGTTATTTATTCACTAATTGGCTAATCAATCTATCAAGCTTCCATGTTACCTACTCCTTGTATTAACGCATTTATTCATTTGATTCCCTATTCATTTCTCCATCCAGCTTCTTTCCCAGTTATTCTATTTCACTTACTGACTCCTTATCTATTGATCTATTCACCAATTTACTTCATTCACCTTCTCGTATCTGCATCTGTGTCTTTCATTCACTTGTTGACTCCTCTATCTATCTCTCCACCAGTTTATCCTATTCACTTACTCGTATTTATATTTATCAGTCTCTCTCCCACCGCCCCGCCTCCCGCGCCCTCCCACCCTCGACCACATCGCACACACCATACACTTAGCGATTTCCAACTCTGTCTATTACTTTCTCAGGCTGTCTGTCTCACAATCTACCTACCATGTCATTGTACCTCTCTCTCTCTCTCTCTCTCTCTCTCTCTCTCTCTCTCTCTCTCTCTCTCTCTCTCTCTCTCTCTTCCTACCCACCCATGACTCTCTCTCTCCCTTCGCTTCTCCTTCCCACCAGTAATTCTCTCCCTCCCACCATAACTCTCTCTCTTCCTCTCCCTCGCTCCCTTCACAGTCTCCCCTCTCCCTCCTCTCCCTAGGTCAGATACATCACAATAATTGCCCTTGCCTCACAATTTATCCTTTTAAAAACATTTTACAAAATAAAAGGACGAACAAGGCCTCTTTTTCTCTACTCGTCCTCCTCCTCCTCCTTCTCCTCCTCCTCTTCTTCCTCCTGCTTCTCCTCCTCCTCCTCTCCCTCAGTTAAAAGAGAGTAGCCGGGTTTGAAATATCGCCGCTTTGTGTTTGACTAGCCAATGTTTCACTCCACGTGCGCCTCGCTCCAAGACGCTGCCCCACTAAGCCTTAAACAGCCGCCGGAGACTCAGGCGCGGCTAGGCAGGGCGTAAACACAGATTAAATCAGGCTTGTGGACTTTGCATGTAACACTCCTTAGCCCCCCGACGCTACGCTGCGAGGGTTACTGGGCTTATTACGTGTTATTAAGGGTGTCCAGAAGAGTGATTTGGGGTTATGTCGTTATGATAAAGGGTTTGGTGTAAAAAAGATGGGTATTCTAGACGATAAAGGGTTTAGATGTTGGATTAAGTCAGGGTTATGTACTTTGAGCGCTACGAGAGTCAGTGTGCTCGTCTGGGTTTATTAGGAGAGTGATTTGAGCTTGTGTGGTTATGATAAAGGGTGTGGTGAGGGAAAAAAAAAAGGAATGTACAAAAGGAAAGAAAAGGTTGTGTTGGGTTACATCAGGCTTGTGGTCTTTGCATACAACTCTCCTTAGCCCTATGACGCTAGCTACGAGGGTTATTGGGCTTGCTTTGGCTTATCTGGGCTTATCAGACTTGTTAGAGCTTGTTTGAGTTTCTTAAGGTGGTTCAATAGTGATTTGACTTATCTAAACTAGTTAGGTCTCCTTAGGGCGGTCTGGTAGTGATCTGAGCTTGTGTGTGTGTGTGTGTGTGTGTGTGTGTGTGTGTGTGTGTGTGTGTGTGTGTGTGTGTGTGTGTGTGTGTGTGTGTGTGTGTTGTTAAAAGGAGAGAATTTTTCCTGGAATATTCTGAAATAGACTGAAGGAAAAGAGGAAGAAGTTAATGAATAAAAGTTTTCCTTAAATAGCCTGAAGGAAGAGAGGGAGGGAGGAGAGAGAAGTTAATCGAGAGAAGTTTTGATGGGATGGCCTTGAATAGACTGAGAGAAGGAAGGGCGGACAGATGGTGGTGGTGGTGGTGGTGGTGGTGTACAGGGGAGAAGGGAAGCAGTTTGCGTAATGTAGAGAGAAGAAGAAATGATGTTTGGGTTTAATGGACACAATGAATCAAATAAAATATTATAGAGAGAATTGGAAAATATATTGTATGTATGAATGTTTTCCCAATAGTTTATGGTGAAAATGTGAGGAAAATCACAATATTTTATTATAATGCAAAAATACGAAAATTGATGTGAATTCACACACACACACACACACACACACACAGACACACACACAGACACACACACAGAGAGAGAGAGAGAGAGAGAGAGAGAGAGAGAGAGAGAGAGAGAGAGAGAGAGAGAGAGAGAGAGAGAGAGAGAGAGGAAAACAGACAGAAAAAAAAAAGTCAATGAACTTACCCCAAAAGATACATAAATAAAGTTACTGAAAGACAAAGAAAGCAATTAAATTCAATCACAAGAAGAAAAAGAAGAAGAAGAAGAAGAAGAAGAAGAAGAAAGGGGGAGGAGGAGGAGGAGGAGGAGGAGGAGGAGGAGAAATGAGAAAGGAGAAGAAAAAGAGGAAGAAAAGAGGACTGGAGATTGAAAAGCACTAAATGAAAAAAAAAAGAACAGACAAGTGAGAGAAAAGGAAACGAGAAAGATGAAAAGATAAGAAGGAATAGGAGAAAAAGAAAACAAGAAAACAATAAGATGAGAGCGGCGGAAACAAGGAGAAAAAAAAAAGGAAAGGAAGAAGACGAGGAGGAGGAGGAAGAGGCAGAATAGCGGAGGAACATCAAAAGTCCCGATCCTCCTTCCCTCCTCCTCCTCCTTTTTCTCCTCCCTTTCGCTCTTTGGTGGTGGTCCTCATTTGATACGCCCCTTGACTCCCAGCCCTGTGAGAGGAGGAATAGACAAAGGAATATACAAAGGAAGGAGGAGGAGGAGGAGGAGGAGGAAGAGAGATGACATAGAAGTCAATGATATTCTATGTAAGTTAAGGAAGATAATAATAGTAATAAAGAGAGAGAGAGAGAGAGAGAGAGAGAGAGAGAGAGAGAGAGAGAGAGAGAGAGAGAGAGAGAGAGAGAGAAAGATGGTAAACAGTGAAGTAGTGATAATCGTCTCATTATAATAAACGTCGTTCTCTCTCTCTCTCTCTCTCTCTCTCTCTCTCTCTCTCTCTCTCTCTCTCTCTCTCTCTCTCTCTCTCTCTCTCTCTCTCTCTCTCTCTCTCTTCCCCCAAACACGACTGTGAATTTTAATGTAAATGTAATACATCCAAGCAGGCACGTGAAAAAACTTGTGAGTTTGCTTGGATAGTTACTTGCTTTTTGACGTCCATATTAATGAGCTGAAAAGGAAAGTGATGGGTGTTTTAATGTATGTAAGTATAATTAGTGAAAACCCAGATAAGGACAGCAGGATCATGGTGACACAGGCCCTTGTATTAACCTTAATTAACTGTTGTATTAGAATATGGGGACTACAAATGATGCATTAATGTCTGGTGTGCAAAAGTTACAGAATGCTGCAGGAAGGGTTGCCATAGGTGGAGTTAAGAAATATGATCACGTGTCTCCATTTTATAAAGAACTCCAATGGCTACGAATAAAGCACAAACATGTTTTAGAAGTGGCCACAACAATATTTAAGATTTTACGAGGGTTTTATTTAAAATGTTTTTTTATCACTATGTAACAGGCAAGCTATCACCAGTAGCGTCACAAGACACAGGCACAGGTTGCTTGTACCGGCCACCTACACACACTGCTGATACACGCACTGTCATATTGGGGCCCAGAGTGTGGAACTCTCTCCCGCTCTCCCTCACACACGACACATCTATACCCGCTCTCCCTCACACAGGACACATCTATACCCGCTCTCCCTCACACAGGACACATCTATAATCTCTTTTAAGGCTTGACTTTAAAAAAATTGTTTTAACCGAAAATATATTTAGTTAGGTTTGTTTTATCTTGTTTAGTTTTTTTTGTTTTAAGTGTACTTGTATATGTACGTTAACTTTGCATTTTTGTGGTGCATCTATTATAAACCAGTGTTCCACAATTGTATTGTATTTATATTATTACATATCACCGGTATTTTGTCATATTTGTATACTTGACTAATGTGTAATAATCACTTTGGTAGATAATTATAAACAATCTCTCTCTCTCTCTCTCTCTCTCTCTCTCTCTCTCTCTCTCTCTCTCTCTCTCTCTCTCTCTCTCTAAGACCACAGCGGTTGGATTCAAATTAATTCATATTCTTGAAAGCCGGAGACCGTTAGGGCCGTTAAAGACCGTTAGGGACGTTAAAGACCGTTAGGGACGTTAGGAGGGAGGTGATCAGTTGAGTAAGGACTGACGATGTCAAGAAAAAGAGGAGGAGGAGGGAGAGGGGAAGGAAGAGGAGGAGGAAGAGGAGGAGGAAGAGGAGGAGGAGGAGGAGGAGGAGGAGGAGGAGGAGAAGGAGGAGGAGGAGGAGGAGGAGGAGGAGAAAGAGAAGGAGGAGGAAGAGAAGGAGGGGAAGGAGAAGGAGGAGTGGGAGGAGGAGGACGAGGAGTGATGAGGAGGAGGATTTGGAGAAAATGAGGAGGAGGAGGGGGAGGAGGAGGAATGTAAAAGGACAACTTCAAAACAGCATATTAATTTACAATAATATTCATAAAAAAAAAAAAAACGTAAAACATAAGACAACAAATAAGAAAGGCAGAAAAAAAGGAAGAAAAATATAAAAATGAAAACAATTACAAAGCTTGAAAAAAAAAAAAAGTTATTATGAAGCTTTAAGGGAACATGAGATAAATTAATGAATTAAAATGATAGGTGGAAATAAGCAGGCATGTTTGACACAGGGACTGCCACGTGTAGGCCTGATGGCTTCTTGCACCAACCCTTACCTTGTTATGTTCTCAATTACCAAAATAAAGAGAAGCTGTCGCAGGATGACAGGTAAGAGACAAGAAGAGTGAGGAAAATAAGACGTAGGAAACATAATAAAACCTTCTTGTTACCATTACAATGTTAGTAAAGAACGTCCATCAACAAGGAATTTTAGAAGTATTGTAACGAAAGGTGGACAAAATTAAGATGCCTGACTTCTCTGAGTGACGTAGGAAGGACGGAATCAGGAACGAATACATCAAGGAAGATATTTTCTTTTTTTTTTCTTTTTACGTAAGGAAAAAAAAAAAAAAAAAAACAATCATCGAAAATTGAAGGCTAAGTGTCTTGAAACCTGCATGAAAACAACTGTCAAGATTACGAGAAGCTGTCACAACCTGGTAGATAAGAGACAGGGAGAGAAAAGTAACGCATGGAACATTATACAACCTACTTCCCATCACAGTATTACACTAAAATTCACGTCAGGAAAGCTTCATTTTGACAAAGACTTTAGAAATATTATAACGAAAAGTGGCTGAAATGAAAAACGATGCGACTTTATCAGAGAGAGACGAAGCGGAATATCAGGAACACATCACAGGCACAACACATGTACAGCGGTGTGGGCCAAGGCTAGACAGGCAACACTGAGCTAGTTTGGGCGTGTCAGAAGGAGAGACGAGGAGTGGGGGGAGAAGGATGCTGGAGGTGGCGAGAGAGAGAGAGAGAGAGAGAGAGAGAGAGAGAGAGAGAGAGAGAGAGAGAGAGAGAGAGAGAGAGAGAGAGAGAGAAAGGGGGACCTCTTTGTAATGGGTGTGACTGAGGAAGGCACAGAAGACTAAGCACGTTGAAGAAGAAGAAGAAGAAGAAGAAGAAGAAGATAATGAAAAGCGTTAATTAAGAAAACACCAATAATTATGAAATACAAAGCCAATTAACCGTTAAGAGAAAAAACTAACAAACTCCACCAAATGAGAAATGAAAATAAATAAAACTATGAAATTTTATTAAACATTCAGGAAGGAGAGAGAGAGAGAGAGAGAGAGAGAGAGAGAGAGAGGGGGGGGAGGGAGAGGGAGAGAGACTAACAAGCCACCAGGTTACGAGTCCCAGAACCAGTTGGAACATAAGAAAATAAGGGAAGCTGCAAGAAGTCATGAGGGCTACACGTGACAATCCTTGCATGAAACATACCTGCCTATTTTCACCCATCAGACCCATCTTAACCTACGCCTCTCTAAGGAATGTATGTAAATTTAAAAGCTTCCAGACTAGTACTGTATAATCGGCACAGGATCATCCACTCCTTCATTGTTCCTTCAGGTAGATAAATGTGTAAGCCTGCGGAATTTAATTGTGGAAATCTTGATGAATGATATGCATGGGAACAGCAAACAGTGGCAAGCCAGATCATTTAATCAATCAATCTCCACCTTGACGTGGCGCCAGGCAAGCGTGAACCATCTCTCCTCTAACTAAACAAGGGTGACCTAAGCAAAATTCTCAGGGTCAGTCATCAGGATGAGACCAGAAATAATAGATAAAAAAAAAAAAAAAACAGTTAGATAGGAACTGTAGCGCCAGGCAACCGTGAACCATCTCTTCTCTAACTAAACAAGGGTGTCCTAACCAAAATTCTCAGGGTCAGTCATTAGGATGGGACAAGAAATAATAGGTGATGAATGAAGTCAGATTAAATAATAGCTAGATAGGAACTGTGGCGCCAGGCAAGCGTGAACCCCCTCTCTTCTAACTGAACAAGGGTGACCTAAACAAAATTCTCAGGGTCAGTAATCAGGATGGGACAAGAAATAATAGGTGATGAATGATGAAGTCAGATTAAAAAAAAAAAAAAAAAACAGTTAGATAGGAACTGTCCCAACCCGGATAAATGATGAACCTGGAGAAGGTGAACTGTAGGAATCCGTGTCCCAGGGTGAGGGGATGCCACGCACCCACCAGGCTCACTAGTAGACAGAGATGAGCGCTGGACAGTCTAAGAGCGTGTAAATCTCCAGATAACACACACACACACACACACACTAGTAGTTGACCATAAAGCCTAACCTCTCCACCGCCAGCAGATTTCTCGCAGCGTCAATGAAGCAAATGAACCACTGAACAGCACAGGAATGACTTGACTCGCATACACTTGAAAGAAAACCAGACGGAAAATGACTGCACCAGGTAACTAAGCGGCCACATCTTCCTATGTCGTATTATTGTAATATCTCCTCGTAAATGTAAGTCTTCTTTCTCTTTTCGTCTCTTACTCTTCTATTACATTTTCTTTTATATCATCTTCGTCCCGTATCTCTCTCTCTCTCTCTCTCTCTCTCTCTCTCTCTCTCTCTCTCTCTCTCTCTCTCTCTCTCTCTCTCCCCTTCGTAAACACCAACCTTTCCTCCGCCTCTCGCTCTTCACGTATTTTTACTTTCTGAAGATGAAAAGGAGAGAGAGAGAGAGAGAGAGAGAGAGAGAGAGAGAGAGAGAGAGAGAGAGAGAGAGAGAGAGAGAGAGAGAGAGAGCTGAAGACGAGCATAACAGGAAAAAAAATTACAATGAGTGATGACATAGTTAGTGACAATTGGTAAGCCAACACAAGAGTAAGGAAAGCACGCAATGTCAGACACGTGTTGTCTCGCTCTGTCTGCAATTTTTTTTGTTTTTTTTTCACGAGGAGCTCTGTAAGTTATGACCTTGAAAAACGTTTAACTTCTCCCCATTACAGCAAAGTTTGGGAGCATATGGTACTTGTACGCGTGGCCTCACCGCTCACCTCCTCCTTACTGTCCTTTAATTAATGACTTGTAATTAGTACATTCATATCCCAGACCACTTAATTTGTAATTTTCTAGATTTAATTTCTTGATGTCTTAAAACTTTAACTATATTTTATTTGTTACTTTTTTTTTATTTCAACATTACTAGTATTTCTATGCAATTTTATATTTTTTTCGACGTATTACATTAGGTGTTGCTGTGCCACGCAAGAAAATTTGAACCACTTCTCTGGCGCAGGGTAATAACAAGGCTGAGAAAGGCCCACTGAAGGTACAAGTCCCCAAAAGAGTAGTTAAATTAAATGGTGCGAGGAAAAAACTAAGGTGGTGTTCTCAGTGGGTGGTGCGTGACATCCCTCACTCAGGCAGGCAGGAACACTGAGACACCAGGGATTCCACACCTTACCCTCCCTTGTCTCCTCGCTTGCTAACCCGAGGGATAAGTATTAACAGTATTCTCATAACAATAAACCATGCTCAAGAGTGTTTCTCCTGTTCATAATGTTGAAATATTTTTAGCCTGTCACTAGAGCCGTAAAAAAAAAAAAAAAATATATATATATATATATATATATATATATATATATATATATATATATATATATATATATATATATATATATATATATATATATATATATATATATATATATATATATATACGAATGACTTCAAGAGCCTTTTAAGTGTAGTGGAGGTGCGGCGCAGAAATGTTTCGGAGTACAGGCCTTAGTGCTCATCGTCTCACACTTGCTGACTGATTCCTGCTGAGCTTCACCACGTCCCTGGCATCACGACCCTTGCAACACGCCTCCTCCTTCACCTTTCCCTCTTCCTGCCCCTTCCTCCCTCTCACTCCTGTCACCCCCTTCAAGATACATCCGAGATACAGCAGTACATGTAACAGTGATTTATGCAGACGTCTGAAGCACTGAAACACTGAAACATTGAAGAAGCAAGTTGAAAGATCGGGTGAAATAATGAAAAGGAAAGAGTTAACGAGTGATTGAGGTGGTTAGCGTGCTTTGCGCGACTCGGTGTGAGCAGACGTCGTCACTGAACAGCTGAGCGGGGAGGGAGGCAGGGAGGCAGGGAGGGAGCAAGATGGAGATAGTTGTTTTAAAATATAGGTAGTAAGTTAGTGTTATTTTGTTTATTTATAGAAATGAAAATGAGTAAACGTGACGATGAAAGACCAAGAAATAGAAGGAGAACAACGCAGAGGAGGAGACAAGAGAAAGATGACAAATAATTCAGTAGGAAAACTTCAACTGGAGCTGTTCCTACCGGCCGCCACTACTTGCCTGGCTGGAAGTACACGGTTACTTCACATCACCTCACCTCACCTCACCTCACCTCACCTCACCACACTCACCTCAGTCAGCCTGCCAGCACCTCACTCGTGTCCTCGCCCTCACGCCGCCACTAAAGTTACTTCCCACACGCAGCACAGACCAGTACTTTCCCTGCTACACACTCGCTCTTCTTTACACTCTCTGCACCCTCCACTCCCCTTTCTACCCTCCCTCCACCAGCGCTCCCTCCCTCCACCAGTTTTCTAGTTCCGTGTTATATTTCAGTGAATAAAGGAGTGACATCAGTTGTAAATATTTCACCCACACTTACCAAACAAATAAAAGATTTAGACCTCCACTGAAATGTTCATGATTACACAGAGGTTACCCAACTTTGCGTAAGCCCCTATACACTGTCAATCATGATTGTACAATATTCATGATTGCGCAAGCATATCCTGTGTGAGTGGGCGTGATTGAGTGTTTGCGCAGATGATTGAGGAATTTCCGACACGGTTTGATTTTGTAAGCTCAATCATAGTAGTTGCACCATCATGAGTTATAGTCAGTGGCGATGATTGCGCCAACAGCTCAGTCTTTCCTTGTTAACCATGGCGAGCACACTGGATACTCAGGAATTTTGGAGGGAGTTCATCCAACTATACAGAGATTTTCCTGCTTTGTGGAAAGTAAAAAGTGACGAGTACAAGAACAAAAAGCTTAAAAAGTGAATGCTACGTGAAATTAATTGACAAAATCAGAGAAATTGACCTAAATGCCACTCGTGCCACAGTAACCAAGAAAATAAATAGTTTACGTTCCAACTATCGTCGAGAACTGAAGAAGGTGATGAACAGTGTGAAGTCCATAAATGATTCTCTGTCCATACGTAAAAAATTTTTGTAATCTGCAGGAGCAGAGAGAAGCAATTCCTGTAGGAGGTTTTCATGTGTGAATTTATTTCTTTTTTTAAGCCACTCTTTCATCCACACCTTTCTTTTCACAATTTTCTTTTCTTCTTCATCGTCTAAAGCCAGCAGAATGGCTATACATGCAGCCGCTTTACTCATCTTCACTCCACAAACTGCAACAGGTAAGTAATGATTGTTCAATCTTACTCATAGTGTGTGGCCCAAACACTGTTTGCACAATCTCGATGACTGTGCAATCATGATTGACAGTGTATAGGGAATAATAATTATATAAACAGGCGGGCGTGACGTGTCCAAGGGAGGGGAGGAGTGAAGGGAGGGTCAGCGGAGGAATACAGGGTGGGAGGAACGAAGGGGAAGCAGATATAGCGTTGTTGATTTGTGTGTGGAAGTATCGTGGGTTTTGCCTGCCTCGATGGTCGCTCGTCTGCTGAAATATGTAAGTGACAGAGAGAGAGAGAGAGAGAGAGAGAGAGAGAGAGAGAGAGAGAGAGAGAGAGAGAGAGAGAGAGAGAGAGAGAGAGCACAGCTACGAGTACAACACATTACCAGTGACACCAGCAGGGAAAACCCATCACCACCACCATTACTATTACCACCAACACCATTCCTTCTTCACAGATATCCGCACTCACCACCACCACCACCATCACCATGCGTATCACCACTATCACCACCACTACTGTTCTTCCCTCCCAGCCCATTATCTCCGCCACCACCACCATCACCACCACTATCACCGCCATCACCATCCAATTAAGGAACATACAAGAGGAGAGCGATGCACCAGATATTAATGAAAGCGCGCCATTATAACCTGCCATTAATTGCTGCCTCCTCTAATGACCCATCAGCGCCAATTACCTCCTCCTCCTCTTCCTCCTCCTCGTTTTCTCTATCTTGTTTCTCTCCACCACTCTTATTCTTCTCTTTATCTATCTTCCACCTCCATCATCACCATTTCCACCATTATCAACACCTCCTCCTCCTCCTCCTCCTCCTCCCCATTACATCAATTAACCACCTAATCACTGCCTCCCGCCATTGGCTCCTTCCTAACAGGATAATTGGCGGCCGCTGATTGACTGAGAGAGTTAGGCAGTTAGCGGAACATAATCTGGGTAAAGGGAGGAGGAGGAGGAGAAGGAAGAGGAGAAAAAGTGTTTATGACGAATGTTGAGGTGTAAGAATGATGAGGAGGAGGAAGAGGAAAAAGAAGGAAGAAGAAGAGGAGGAGGGGGAGATAAAGACAAGGTGTTTTATGAGGGCCTGGAATGAAAAGAACGAAGATGAACGGTGAGAGGAGGAGGAGGAGGAGGAGGAGGAGGAGGAGGAAGAAGGGAAGTAGAAGGAAGAGAAGAAGAAGGTGTATCAGTGAAGGATTCCAAGATGTACTGGAGGAAGAGGAGGAGGAGGAGGAAGAGAAGGAGGAGGAGGAGGAGCAGGAGGGCGGGAGGAAGGAGGAATGATATCAATAAATGAAGAAGAGAAAGAGAAAGAAGTAAAGATGAACAATGAAACGCGAAGGAGGAGGAGGAAGAGGAGGGAAAGAGTAATGATAATTAGTAAAAGAGAAAGAGGAAAAGGATCACGGATGAAAGAAAGAGGAAGAAGGAAATGGGGAGAAGGAAGGAGGATGAACACGGAGAAGGGAGGAGGAAATAGGGGAGAGAGAGGCGGCGATTCTATGGGCGGTATAAGATTACAGTGATATGTTAGGACAACGACCCTCCACCCACCTCTCTCTCTCTCTCTCTCTCTCTCTCTCTCTCTCTCTCCGCTATTGCGCTGTTCAGTCTCAGTTCCTAGTGTTGTTTGTTATATGTGATTTTTGTTGCCTAAAAGATTGTATGGTTTAATTTGTGGCAGATTTGTTATGTTGTCTAAGGTGACAGAGGTGGATTTGCTGTAATGATAATGTTTGGGTTCTGTCTCTCACTCATTTTGTCTCTATTTTCCTGTATTTCCATCACTTCCGCTTTCAATCTTCTACTGTCTTTCAGTATCTTTATTTTATTTTCGCTTTCTATTTGCTATGTCCTTTTAGTATTTGCATCACTTTCTCTTCTTATCTCCTATCTTTTGTATTTTTATCTATTTCTGTCTATTTTTTCCCACTGCCTTCATCGCCTCCACTTTCCATCCATCAATATTTTCATCGCCTCTTCTCTTCCTACGATGTACTTTAATGTATTACTATATATTTAAGTATAGGTTAAGATAGGCTATCTTGATTTACCCCGCTTTAAACTTGTATCATCATAACTTAAGTGCATCAAACTTTCTCAGTAAATTGTTAAACTACTAAACTGGCAATGACACACACAAGCCCGAGAATCCTATCTGTAACACGTGGTGTTTGATGGTGGTCACTATACAAATTATTTCTGTATATTGCTCGTTTCATATTTGTTTGTTTCATAGTATTTGCTCGTTTCATATGATAACTACCTAGGAATAATGAGTGGTAATGAGTGTTTCATTTGTGTATGAATCCCTCGAGCGGTAAACCGAGGGAAGGTAGCTCAGGGAGGGAGGTCAAGCCGGCAGTCTATTTGTGGTATAGCAGCCGCACACACCTTGTTGGATTGAAACCTGTGGATTTATTTCCTGTGAGCGCCAGAGACTGGTGAGTGTTCCTCTATTACATTTGTGATAGGTTTAGGAATATATTAGGAAAGTGTAGTACTTTGTTGCTAGTTATTCTCTCCTGTTGTATTTACTTTACGGTACACCCAGAACTGTTACATATATGTTGTGTTTTTTGTGATATTTCAACGTAAATTGTCATAGTTAGGTAATTAAACATGCATGCGAGATTTGTGACCCAGAAGGGTGTTTACACCGTAAAGATAGTCACCATAGCTTGTTAGCTAGTGGGTGGCGGGGGGAGGGGGCAGAAGAGGAGAGAAGTGAGAGCGGGGGAGAGGGTCGCCACACCAACACGCTTAATTTAGACGCGCTTAACTTTCGCGAACACCTTCACGCGAGAAAAGAGCAAGAGAGCGGGAAAGACGGAAGATCTCTATTGAGGGAGAGGAAGGAAACGAAGGGTGGAGGAGGAAAGGAGGAAGGAAGAGGAGGGAGGAAAAGTCAGGAGCATGATCGCGAAAATATGTTCCGAGGGTGTAAATCAGTGAATCTTTCCCCTCTAACCTAGGAGAGAGAAAGATTGATAGTATCCCCCCCCCTCTCTCTCTCTCTCTCTCTCTCTCTCTCTCTCTCTCTCCCTCCCGAAGCGATGTAATTCAAGTTTTCTCCCTCCCTCCCCTTTTCCTTCCCTTCCTTTCTCTCTCTCTCTCTCTCTCTCTCTCTCTCTCTCTCTCTCTCTCTCTCTCTCTCTCTCTCTCAACCATGAAACCAAAAAAAGCAACACTACTACTACTACAACTACTTCTACTATTATTATTATTAGTAGTAGTAGTTGTTGTTGTTTTATTATCGTTGTTGTTAGTATTGTTATTATTATTAGTTGCAGTATTATTATTATTATTATTATTATTATTATTGCTACTACTTCTATTACTGCTGTTACCATCATGATCATCATCATCATCATGAGAAAGTGTCATTTTCAACCAAAGTATGTATCCCTGCTTCGTTTCACACACACACACACACACACACACACACATGTAAGCTTCCCTGTTATGGCCCATGGCCTTGAGGGGGTCCATGCCCCCCGCCGCGCAGCTGGCCAGCCCCGGTAACCTGCGTAGGGGAGGGGAAGGGAGGTTAAGGGAGGTGCTGCTAATTGATTCGAGCAGGTGAGTGATGAGAGAGAGAGAGAGAGAGAGAGAGAGAGAGAGAGAGAGAGAGAGAGAGAGAGAGAGAGAGAGAGAGAGAGAGAGCTTTTTGATTTTTTTTATGAATACCAAATTTATTACAAATAGAAATTCTCTCTCTCTCTCTCTCTCTCTCTCTCTCTCTCTCTCTCTCTCTCTCTCTCTCTCTCTCTCTCTCTCACACCTGTAGGTACACGCTGACTAGTCTGGGCTCATCACCTCCTCACTCTTCATATTGAGAGGCGAGGCCATCATGGTGGACCCGCCTCTCAGTGCCAGGCCAGCGGGGGAAGGGGAGGAGGGTGTTAGTGCTAGTGGTGGTGGTGGTGGTGGTGGGGGGGGAAGAGGGGTGAAGGTAGTGGTGGTGGCGGTGGTGGGAAGAGGAGAGGGAAGCTAGTGGTGGTGGGGGTGGTAGTGGTAGCAGTGGTGATGAAGAGGGATGGAGAAGTAAGTGGTGGTGATGGTGGTGGTATGACGTAGTAATAGTAGTAGCAGTAGGAGGAAGAGGGGGAGGAGCAGCAGTAGTAGTTATTTTAGCAGTATGTGACAAATAACACCCATATTTTTCTTTGGTGACGTGAAATACTATTGTTATTTTTACTTGTTCTTACTTATTGTTATTGTTACTTGTGTCTGGTGTTCACTCCTTCACTTCAGGTCTTCCTCTAATTCTTCCTTCCTTGATTCCCTCGTGTCTCTTTTCCCCTCTCCCTCACTCGCTTTCTTTGCAAACTCTCCTTTCCCTTTCATTTCCTGTCACTCTTTGCATCTCGTCTTTTTGTCTTTCCCATTTCCCATTCTCTCCCTTTGTTTTCATCTTTCTCTTCTTCCTTTTCTTCATTTATATTTATCTCTTTTCCTTTCTTGATTCTTTCCTTCTTTTTTTTCCATCTCCTTCCATACTCCATCTCTCTTTACGTATTTTTTCCTCTTTTATTTCTTTATTCTTTTGTTTTCTTTTACCTCTCTTTTTTTCTATTTTTCCCCCCTTGCCTTTCCATTTGATTCCATCTTTCAACCATGGTTTTTTTTAATTTTCCTCATCTTTCCCTTGTTTCTAAATCATATCTTCCTTCCTTCCCTCTCTTCCTTCCTTCCTTCCTTCCCTGCTTTGCATCCTCCTCCTCTCTCTCCATCGTATACCCTCTCTCTCTCTCTCCTCTCTCTCTCCAGTTTCTCCTAAGTATCTTCCCTTCTCTACTTATCCTCTCCTTTCCTTCCGTCTACCTTCTCCTCTCACTGCTCTCCTCTCCTTTCCTCTCCTCTGCATCTCCACCAATACTAATGCCTCATTTTCACTTAATCTCCGTTTCTGTGACATAAGGACATAAAGTTAGATTTTCCTGTAGGGTGAATGAGTGTTTAAAGAACGAGTAGTTAGTTAAAATACACTAATATTTCATCGTTCGCTTCCCCTTTTTTTTTTTATGAATCTATGTATGCAGTTCTCTTTTCATCTAGTACACACACACACCTCTTTTCATCTAGTACACACACACACACACACCAACAAACTGTCCTTTTCCTCCTCCTCTTCCTCCTCTTCCTCCTCTTCCTCCTCCTCCTCCTCCTCCTCCCGCAGTACTCACCCTGAGTCTTGTCTTGCAGGTTGTACCCCAGCAGGCCCCTCTTCAGGTCCAGCGGGTTCTCTGGTAAGTACAGGCTGCGGGTCCCTCGTACATGGTGGTGGTGGTGTCAGGGATCTCTCTCTCTCTCTCTCTCTCTCTCTCTCTCTCGTAATCTTTTCTTTCTTTCGCTTTTTTTCTTATTTTTTCTTTTACTTTTTGTATTTTTATGGTAAATTATTTTATTTCTTATTTTCTGTCTGTGTATTTTAGTATGTATGTTTGTTTGTTTGTTTGCTCTTTTATTTCCTTTCTTTGAGCGTTTTCCTACTTTTCTTATTTATTCCATTATTACTTTTCTTATTTCTTCCGTTATTTTTTCCTTCCCTTTCTTTCCCTTGTGTTCTTGCTCTTATTCTTCTTCCCTCTTCTTTCTTCCCAATGTTTTAGTTCTCTGCTGTATTATTATTATTATTATTTCCATTCCTTCTGTTACTTCTTTGTTTTTCCTCGATTACTTGAAAGTTTGTCTATCTTATAATTATGTCATCGTGTCTTCACCGCATTTAATTTCCGTGATGATTTTTTCTTTTCTCTCATATATATATATATATATATATATATATATATACGAGTATATATATATATATATATATATATATATATATATATATATATATATATATATATATATATATATATAGTAAAATTGTATTCAAATAATTCTCAATCATACTCATATTTTCCCGAAACGATTGCCTTTTGTTTCTCGTAAGACTCTCGTTTGCTTCAGCCATATGCACACTTTTGTCTTTTTATTTAAAAACTCAACACTTTTTTTTTTGTATTCAAAGAAGTTCACGAGATTTCTTTTTTTTTTTGTTTGGTGCTTAAATTCTGCTTCTATATATTTTTTTCTTGTCTCTATCTTTTTTTATTATTATTCCACAATGTTCTGTCGTCTTTTTTTTTTAGCTATTGATGTTGTTGTTCTTAAAATCTGCTTTTTCTTTTCCTTGTTTCCTTACCTCCTTATTTTCAGTTTCACAGTATTGTTTTGTTGTTGTTGTTGTTGTTCTGAAATTCTGTTTTTTGTTTATTTCTTGTGTCTTTGTCTTGTTATTTTCAATTCCACAATGTTGTGTTATTTTGTTTGTCACTGACCAATATTCATTGTTCCTTTCAAAGCCTTCCATGCACGTGACAGGCACACGCATGCACGCACGCTCACGCCCACACACACCCACGCAAACACACACACCCACACCCACGCAAACCCACACACACACACACACACACACACACACACACACACACACACACACACACACACACACACGTACCCGCACACGTCCACATTTTCAAGCCAGATTTGTTACCTACATGCCGCGCACACACGCACATGGAAACACACACATGTGCGCACACACAGACGTAGGGGGAAGCACGCAAATACACACGCACTTTGTTTCCACGCAAGTGTTCTGTTGTGTTCGTCGTCACGCCCGCGCTGCTCCACGGTCGCCACGGAAACTGCACGGTATACTGATAATATTACTAATGATAATAATAATAATAATAATAATAATAATAATAGGATGAAAATACTGGTTTGCTGGTAAGAGAGAGAGAGAGAGAGAGAGAGAGAGAGAGAGAGAGAGAGAGAGAGAGAGAGAGAGAGAGAGAGAGAGAGAGAGAGAGAGAGAATCACGCTGTTTCACCATTAGTGTGGATTGACTCATTCTTAAGTAATGGAGTCCACCAACCCCCCCCGTTACCTCTCTCTCTCTCTCTCTCTCTCTCTCTCTCTCTCTCTCTCTCTCTCTCTCTCTCTTTCTCTTTCTTCTTTGCTTCCACGTTTCTTTCCTCCCTCCCTCTCTCCCTCCCCTTTCCCTCTTCCTCCCTCTTCCTCTCCCTCCCTTCCAATCCTCTTCCTCCCTCCCAATCTGAGGACTAATAAACATTACAAATATGCCATTAACCCCATTCCTTCACCCTCTCCCTGAGAGAGAGAGAGAGAGAGAGAGAGAGAGAGAGAGAGAGAGAGAGAGAGAGAGAGAGAGAGAGAGAGAGAGAGTTTAGATTTTTTAGCATTAGACATGTCAGTGGATAATTTTAATGTGTGTGTGTGTGTGTGATGTAGGCAGATATGTAGGTAGATAGATAAATAAATAAGTAGGTCGGTAAGTAGATAGATAGATAGATAGATAAATAAATAAATAGATCGATTGATGAACAGACACTGGGAGACTCACTGAATGACCGATAAGTTAAAAGACACATGAATTTTCTGCCAAACGTTGGTGCACAAAACAACAGCCTCGTTATCCTCATTGCCACGGAGCCTTGATTACCCACGCGGCAGTATTAGCAACACACGCCTTCTTGCCGCCCACACGCGCACCGTTTGTTACCAGTTCGATCCTTGACGCACTCACGCCCCATAAAAAGCAGGAGACACACTCATACAGCGTGACGCAACTCAGAATGCATCACACTGAATTTCTCCTTCACAGACTCCTTGCGTAAGTACTGTTGCATTTCAAAGCGTGGAGGGAGAGAGAGAGCAATGACTGTATATCTAAGTCAAGTTCTCTAGCTACAGGCAGTGGGGAAAGTCTCGTTATGAAGTTCTCTAGCCAGTTCATCTCTAGTTCATGTTATCTAGCTACAGACAGTGAGGAAAGTCCCATTCATCATTCAGTTCATGAAGTTCTGTAGCCAGTTCATCTCTAGTTCAAGTTCTCTAGCTACAGGCAGTGAGGAAAGTCCCATCCATCATTCAGTTCATTAAGTTCTGTAGCCAGTTCATCTCTAGTTCAAGTTCTCTAGCTACAGGCAGTGAGGAAAGTCCCATTCACCATTCAGTTCAGAAAAGTCCCATTCATCATTCAGTTCATTAAGTTCTGTAGCCAGTTCATCTCTAGTTCAAGTTGTCTAGCTACAGGCAGTGAGGAAGGTCCCATACATCATTCAGTTCATTAAGTTGTGTAGCCAGTTCATCTCTAGGTGAGTTCAGGTTCTCTATCCATGAACAATGAGGAAAGCTTCCTGTGTCATTCATTTCCTTGGTCAGCGTCTTCCAGTGACCAGAAGTGCATTAAAGTGCTGTACATCAGACCTTACAATTTAGATTTTTATTATTTTTTTAGAGTTATTGTTATAAATAAATACCACTTACTTTGTCTTAGTCTGTTTCACTTTCATGTATTTGTTTGCATTTATCTGTAATTTCGATTCTATTCATTATTGGAGTCATAATTATAGACGAGTACCACAGAGTTCGTTTCAGTCTGCTTCGCTCCAGATTCTCTCTCTCTCTCTCTCTCTCTCTCTCTCTCTCTCTCTCTCTCTCTCTCTCTCTCTCTCTCTCTCTGTCATATTGTTATTTATAATATTATTTACACGTACACCTTAATAATCTGTGGTCAGTTAACAATCTCAGTCTGGATCTAAATTCTGAATGAAGGCGTGTGTTTGTGCATAGTTTGGTTGAGTGTGCAGTGCCTTGCCAAAAAGAAATCACTTCACATTATCTCTTAGAAACCATTTGCTTTGAGTGCCGCAGTGTGCATCAGTCTGTCTCGCTTCCGTGTCGGTGTCTGCATTCCTGTGTTATTTCGTACACTGCACGAGGGGTTACGAGAAAAAATCGCTTTGTATTTCCTCTCTGAAACCATTTGTTTTGAGTGACAGCAAAAGGCGCCTTGGAAAAGATAACTTAGTCTAAAAATTGTTGTATAGAGTGTCTAAAATAAAAGTATAGAATGTACACACTGCATTGTATAGAAAAATATGGAATGATTTGCATCCAGCGACGTGTGTTCAGTGTTCATTGTTGTCTCGCATTGTTATGCGAGAAGTGGCTCACTCCGTACCGTGAACAAGTTGGGGCATAGAAAAGGCGTGGCTGTCTCCAACATATTGTAACATTGCGTATACGATCTGGTACCGAGACACACGTTAATACGAATCCTTAAACGCTTGAGGTGTGGCGTGGTGATGGTGGCTGTTATCGCTGCCATGTGCCGTGTGACCGAGAGCGTTATCGGCACCGCGGTGTTCACGGCCACGCTGGGAGTGCGACAAGGCTCCCCGACATCGTGCCTACTGTTCGTTCTTTACGTTAATGATTTGATTCAATTAATAAAAGAGAACTGTGAGAACGATGGGTTTTTAAAGTGGCTGCATGTTTTAATACTGATGGATGATACACCGTTTTGCTTGCTGCAGCACGCGAAAGAATGATCTCCAAGTTATCTCTAATGAAGCGATTTTGCGATGATTACGGCATGAAGGTAAATGAGTCCACCACCATCACCACCATCACCACCATCACCACACCACATCACTACGTCTCCGCCACACTTGTCTAAATTTACCACGTAACGCACATCACACGCGTCGCCGCTCCTACACACACACACACACACACACACACACACACACACACAGAAAGAGGAATTATGAGTGTGATATAAATATGTTGATTCGTCCGTGGAAGTCTTAAACACAGCGAGAAGTGCCCGAGGGGAGTGGGCGGCGAGTGGGCGGGAGCGGACGCGGGAGTGGGCGGGGGTAGGCACATGTTGACAAATAACGGGCGCGTGGGAGGGCAGGTTCAGGTGAACACACGCACGCTGGCACACTCACCTGAGACTGTGCGTGCAGGCGTGCAGGTGTGCAGGTGTGGGGTCGGTACAGGCACGTGATGGACCTAAGGGTGGTTGCCAGGGCGTACTGATCCTGAGGGCGGCGGGGGAGATGCGGAGGGGGAAATTCAGGG
This sequence comes from Scylla paramamosain, assembly GCF_035594125.1. Classification (NCBI taxonomy): domain Eukaryota; kingdom Metazoa; phylum Arthropoda; class Malacostraca; order Decapoda; family Portunidae; genus Scylla; species Scylla paramamosain. The sequence goes on along the minus strand of NW_026973674.1, from coordinate 566,696 downwards.
GGAAATGTAGCGATGCGCGCGGGTGAGGCAGCGCCCCGCCACCGCCCACCGGCCCCGCCCACCGCTCGCTGCCACACGCCACTCCGAGCCTTATCGGGGCGTGGCGTGCGGGTGGCGTGGCGGGCGGGTGGGCGAAGGAGACGCCGCACCCGACCAATGGGAGGCCTCGGGAGGGCTGGGGCGGGGCGCTGCCACCACCACCAGGATATTAATTACACGGACTCCCGCCATTCTTCCCTCCCTCCCTCATTCCCTCCTTCCCTCCAACCTTCACCTTCCTCCTCCTGCCCCCTCCTCCTCCTCCTCCTCCTCCTTGTGAGCCCTACAGCCACACCACCACCACCACCACCACTACTCCGAGGCCTCATTACCACCCCAAACACGCCCAGGGAGCTACCTTTCTTCACCTCTCTCTCTCTCTCTCTCTCTCTCTCTCTCTCTCTCTCTCTCTCTCTCTCTCTCTCTCTCCCATCACCATAATCACACTTTTTTCAAGACATCCCTCCTCCTCCTCCTCCTCTTCCTCCCCCTCCTCCTCCTCCTCCTCCTCTTTCCCTTCAGTGTGTGAGGCTACTGTGTCTCCTCCAGTATTCGTAAGTCAACTTAGTCAGGACCTCGAGATCTGTTGATGTTTGTCTTCCTTTGTATTCCTTTGTACTTCTCCTCTTCCTCTTCTTCCTCTTCCTCTTACACCTCTTACCTCTCCCCCTTCCTCTTACTTCTCCTCCTCCTCCTCTCTATTCTGTCTCTTCACCCTGATGTCCTCTCTGCTCTGTGGCAAGTTAGAAGTAATTACTAAACAGTCTTGCAAGGCCATTAAGATCTCTTGTTGTTTGGTCTTCCTTTGTATTCCTTTGCACTCCTCCTCCTCCTCCTCCATGTACATCCGCCGCGGGGACACTCCAGCCTCATAAACACTCTGAAACTCTTAAGGGATTCCAGCTTAGTTCAGAAGCAGAGAGAGAGAGAGAGAGAGAGAGAGAGAGAGAGAGAGAGAGAACCTTGCACCTCATTTTCTAGGCGCCTCCGCTCCTGACAACGACGTGTTTACCAGATCCGCTCTTCTCTCTCTCTCTCTCTCTCTCTCTCTCTCTTCTCTCTCTCTCTCTGATACTGACGGTGTTTTTATAATTTTTGTGGGTTTTTTTTTATATTTTTTGTCTATTTATCTATTTGTTTTTACGTGTGTGTGTTTGTTGGTTTTTGTTTGTTTATCTTGATTACTTTTTTTTTTGTCTTGTCTAGTTTAGTTTGTCTCTGAGTGTTCGTTTGTGTGTACGTGTGTGTATCTATGCGTCTCTCTCTCTCTCTCTCTCTCTCTCTCTCTCTCTCTCTCCTCTCTCTCTCTCTCTCTCTCTCTCTCTCTCTCTCTCTCTCTCTCTCTCTTTTCTGCACACTCTCTAGCTGTAGCTGTTGAGTGTGTGTGAGGGAGGAGGACCACGCTGGGGAGGCGTACATGAGTTTGGGGAGGATGAAAGTAAGGTACACCCCCCTTAACTCATCTGTCGGCGTCCCCAGCGACCTGAGTCTGCGCAGCATGTACAGCCTGTAGGTAGCTGATCTTACGGTGCTGGCGACATGCTGCTTCCAGGTCAGCTGGTCGTCCACCGTGACTCCGAGAAGCTTGGCACATTGGACCACCTGGAGGGGGTGAGGGCCCACTGTGAGCTGGGGAGGGGGCACTGGTACAGAGGAGGTACAGAAATGCATCACCACAGTTTTGCTGTGGTTGATGGTCATCCTGCTCTTTTCCGTCCACGTCTGCAGTCGCTCCAGAATTGCTTGCAGTGGCGAGTAGTCCGGGTTCTTGGTGGAAACTGGGACGCCCACGGTGCAGTCGTCCACATACTTCCAGCGATGAGGGGTGTCAGTGAGGGCGTCATTAATGAGGAGGAGGAAGCATAGAGGACCCATCTTGGTCCCCTGGGGGACCCCACATGTCAGCTGTTGGAAATTAGAGACAGAGCCCTGATAGCGAACGGCCTGACGCCTCCCTGTGAGGAAGTCGGCTAGCCACGCTATCAGGTTAGGAGGGAGACCAGACTTACTGCCTTGCTGATGACAACAGTGTGATCAACAAGATCAAAGGCTTTTTTGAAGTTGTGTGTGTGTGTGTGTGTGTGTGTGTGTGTGTTGTGTTTAAAAGTATTGCCATTAACATATACGTATTTTCCTTACAGTTGAAGTATTTGTATTACTTTTATACGTGTTGTTTTCACCGTATGTTCTTCTGTTTAAGTATATTTTACAGTGTAAGAAATGGCGTGACTTTGTAAGTATTATTCTGCACCATCTAAGTATGTTAGATTTCATGTTTTCACGGTTTAAGTGTGTGCAGTTCCTCTTTATAAAGGAGATTAAGTTACAGCGCGTCATACTTACGCACACACACACACACACAGACACACACACACACACACACACACACACACACACACACACACACACACACACACACACACACTATATCACCTCCCACAAACACATCCATGCAACAAAGGCCTCAATTACCAGCCATTAGAGAGAGAGAGAGAGAGAGAGAGAGAGAGAGAGAGAGAGAGAGAGAGAGAGAGGTACGAGTATATGGAGTCTTAATGGTATGTGATAACAGGTAAGTAAGAGGCGGTGATGGTGGTGGTAGTGTTTTTATCACCTGTCTTATTGATACTGTAAATTAAGGATAGGCATTGTACAAAAAATGGAAGAGGAATTAACAAATCTAGAAGGTTATACGTAGGTGTGCGTTTCTCTCATCATCTCCTCTCCTCTTCCCTCCGCTCTTCTTCTCCCCTCACCTTCTTATTAACACAGATCGAAGTTTATAAAGATCACGATACCAGACAAAAAGAAAATAAGAAAACAACGCCAGCACTTCACGACAAGATAATCAAGGAATTCTCAGATACAAAGATAAATATTGTAAGAGATATGATATGCTGAATGAGTCTCCGTAGTGTGAAACTAACCAGGTACTGAAGTTAAATACCTCCCACATCTTGTCTTGACCACCTCGTTAGTTAGAATTAGTGCTGTTATTGTGCCTTACTGATAATTATGAAAGGAAAACTCGTAAAGAAAGAACGTAAAGTCCCCGTAAACTGTATCATTATTTGAATTCAGGAGAGGTAGGGGTGTGATATTAAATACACCAACTTGATTAAAAATGGTGAAATACTGAACGAGGAGTGGAGAGCTAATGTTATTCTTGTGTGTTTAAGTCAAGTGGTGGTACAGACAGGTGCGTTGTTGTTTTATCCCCGTAAATTAAATACCAGGACATAAGAAGTGCTTTAGTGGGAAAACAGCCTTAAGATAATGCTCTCTTTGTCTGTGATGTAATGTCATTTGATGTAATAAACTCTTTTTCTCTCATTAAGTCTAGCAAGTTTACCAGTAAGGATTAAGTTCAGTATGGCTGCAGGATTAATAGTCTTGCTTGTAATAGTAATGTGATGGGAAGGACAGATGGTTTGTGTTCTGTCAGTAAGCAAAGGACGACCACTTGAAATTACATCTTGCACAGGTTGTAATTAAGATGGGCAGCTTCATAAAGGTAATGTATGGCACCTGTCCTATTGAAGTTAAGGAGAGTAATATAATAGAATAATGGAATATGGCGAAACAGATTTAAGATGCATTAGAAATTAAACCTTTACACTTTTAATTTAGGCGAGTAGACATGTAAAGGTAATATATTGGTAATACATCACACCTGTCCTATTGAAGTTAAGGACAGTTATATAATACAGTAATACAGGAGTACGGCTAATATACTTAAGATACCTTCCCTCGTCGAGCAAAGAGGAGTCACTTAAAATTACACCTTTGCAAATTTGATTAAGGTAGTTAGGCATATAAAAATAGCATACTGCACCTATCTGTTTTAATTAATAGCAGTAATATAATACAGGTGTGATTAAACGAGGAATGATCATATAAAATTTCACCTTCACACACCTCAAGGCCAGCGAGAATGTGAGGGCAATACATCACGTGTATCTTATTGAAGTTAAGGACCAGAACCCCGCAGCCCGGCAGGAGTGCTGTGGGGCAAAACTCATAAGCCCTGGGAGAGAAATGAAGAGAATAATATTATGCATAAGATGGAAAGACAGACACGGCAGGGAAGCTTGGATTAGGGAAAGCACGGAAAGTTGAGGGAAGATATTCTGGCTGACAGGAAGGTGAGGAGATGGACGGGCGCTGCTTGTGTGGGGCGAACAGTTGACGGTTATTATTGCTATCGTCATCATCGTCATCATCGTCATCATCATATTCATCTCAGGGTGCTTTGGGCGCAATAAGCCATGTCACATTGGCATTTTCTTAGACCCCACAATGATGATTACCTGAGTTCATTCTTGCCATTTTTGTCAACATTTACTTATCCACCTTGCTTTGTGTTCCTCGTTCGCTAAGAGATATCAGGCTGAGGTTTCCATTATAAAGCATTTCGTCTTCTTATTTCGACTATCTTTATCAGGCTGTAGTGGAGGTTATTAAGGTTTTCCAAAGGTGTTTTCCTCATAATTCTAGCAAACATTAGAAACTATGTTCATTAAGGTTAGTCATTTTCTTATTTTCTCCATTTCTTAACTGCCATGGAATTATACAAATTGTGTTGACGGTGTTGTGAAATGAATAAAGAGGACGTGTGTCTGGCGAGAGGGAAAAGATAAGAGGTGTGATGGAACGAGGAGAAGAATGTGTGGAGGACGTAATGAAGTTGAAGATGGAGGAGGAGGAATAGGAGGAGGAGGAGGACAGAGTAAGGAAGATAAAATATGTAGGAGGGAATGGAGAATAAAAATTGGAATAGGAGGAGGAGGAGGAGGACAGAGTAAGGAAGATGAAATATGTAGGAGGGAATGAAGAATAAAAATAGGCAAATGAGCAAAGTATGAATTATGTACAGAAAACGTGTGCAGAAAATTGAAAAGAAAAAGTGCATGGCAAAGTTTGAGTAGGATGGATATTTTGTTAATTATAAAAAAAAAAAAAAAGTGAAAGAGGCAGAAAATACATATACATTTTTTTAAACACCAAAAATACAGGTAATAGAAATAAAAAAAAAAAAAAACTAAGGAAAACGTAAGTTAGTAACGTAAACATAATAATAAGAACCAAAGAAAGGAACAAGGAGAGAGAGACAGAGAGAGAGAGAGAGAGAGAGAGGGGGAGAGAGAGAGAGAGAGAGAGAGAGAGAGAGAAGAGAGGCGGGAGGTAATAAAATACCTAAACATAGAAAATTAAACAAGGAAAAATTATCTTCACATTTCGTTTTCTTTCTTTATTTCATCCTCTTTTTATTTTCGCATGATCGCATCCATATATTTCTATTCAATTACAAGTGTGAGATATTACCTTGATATATATTACAATTCATAATATATTGCTTTATTTACTTCATCTTCTGTTTGCCAGACGATGAACACTGAATGAAACATTAAGGCCAGTAATACACTCAAGTGGACCAACTATTTGTACCTCTCTCTGCTCAAAAATTATTCACAGAGACACAGAGACACAGAGAGAGAGAGAGAGAGAGAGAGAGAGAGAGAGAGAGAGAGAGAGAGAGAGAGAGAGAGAGAGAGAGAGAGAGACAGAGTGAGTGAGAGAGACAGAGAGACAGAGAGACAGAGACAGAGTGTGAGTGAGTGAGTGAGTGTGAGTGTGAGTGTGAGTGTGTGTGTGTGTGTGTGTGTGTGTGTGTGTGTGTGTGTGTGTGTGTGTGTGTGTGTGTGTATCTTTAATTCCTTCTTACTTTATGACCATTACTTGTTATTGTGGTATAGAGTAATTACTAAAAAATGACAGTAATAATTTTGAAGTTTAGGTAAATAATTTAAAGGTGGAGAAGGACGAAGAGAAGGAGGAGGAGGAGGAGGAGGAGGAGGAGGAGGAGGAGGAGGAGGAGGAAGCATGGGATACCATCATAACTGTAACATTTGTCTCCTCCTCCTCCTCTTCCTCCTCCTCCTCCTCCTCCTCCTCTTCCTCCTCCTCCTCCTCCTCTACCTCCTCTTCCTTGTTTCCTAATGAGAAGGTAAACAGCCATTTTCCTCCTCCTCCTCGCCTTCTTCCCTTCCTTCCTGCCTCCCTCCCTCTCTTCCTTCCTTTCTTCCTACTTTCTTTTTTTCTTCCTTCCACATCTCATCTGTCACTTCTCACATTTCTCTCTCTCCACCTTTCTTTTATCGTCACTCCCTCTTCTTCCTCTCATCATTCGCTGTCTTCTAAATCTTCATTCCACCATTGATGGAACTTTTTTACACCCTATACTAATTGCCGTTTGCTCTCTCCTCTCTCTCTCCTCTCTCTCTCTCTCTCTCTCTCTCTCTCTCTCTCTCTCTCTCTCTCTCTCTCTCTCTCTCTCTCTCTCTCTCTTCCAGGAGGGTCCTGTAATGAGAACGAATGAGATGTAATGCTCTTTTATGCTCCTCTTCCTCCTCTTCCTCCTCTTCCTCCTCCTCTTCCTCCTCCTCCTCCTCTGTTTCTCCTTTTTTTGTGTTTTTTCTTTTCTTTGTTATCTTTTTTCCTCTTCTTCTGTTATCGTTGTTGTTTTTGTTGCTGTTGTTGATGTTGTTGTTGTTGTTGTTGTTGTTGTTGTTGTTGTTGTCGTTGCTGTTGCTATTATTATTATTATTGTTATTATTATTATTATTATTATTATTATTATTATTATTATTATTATTA
>NW_026973674.1:545000-555000 GCF_035594125.1 Scylla paramamosain | reverse complement strand
CACACACACACACACACAGGTGACTTAGGTTAGGTACACACAATTCCGAACAATAAATATTCTTCACAAACTTTTGAAAATCTGAAGGAACATGTAACTTTTTTTTTTCGCTTCGAAGCAACAATGGATGAAAAAAGTTCAGGTAAATGAAAAAAAAAAGATTGATTTTCCTTTATTTATTTATCTATATTTCTCTTTCAGTTAGAGTTGCAACGGTTAAGGTAGTGGTATTAGTAGTAGTAGTAGTAGTAGTAGCAGTAGTAGTAGTAGTTTTCGTGTGTGTGTGCATCTGTATATCCATATCTCAATATATGTATCACCCTGTATCTTTGTCATTCAGTCTGTGTGTATGAATGTCTGTTATTGTATCTCTGTCTATCTGCCTGTAAGAAAATGAACAAAATTTTGATTTTTTCATTCATCTTTTCTTTTTCACTCTTTTTCTTCTCTCCCTCCTTGTCCTCGCCATCTGTCACATAATCTATCACATAGTCTACCAATAAATAATTATGTAAAACGTTTGATGTGGTTTAGTGTGTGTGTGTGTGTGTGTGTGTGTGTGTGTGTGCCATCCATAATTCTAATAACACCTCTCTCTCTCTCTCTCTCTCTCTCTCTCTCTCTCTCTCTCTCTCTCTCTCTCTCTCTCTCTCTTTCTCTTTCCATACAGGTAACTCGCCCCACACCTGCTGTCACACCTGTCTTAGAGTGAGTACAGCTCCTTATTTCGTGTTTACATAATATTCTTAATTGTAACATTACCTCATTCTTTTAGTAATACTTTTTATCGGTATAGTGTGGGGCCTTGCTGTGGGTGTGTGTGGCCGCCTGTACTAAGGCTGAGGTGTAGTGCTGTGGTGCACGAGACAATCTTTCCACCGGGGCAGACGGAGCTAGGAGAGTGAATGAAGGAAGGAGGAAATACAGAAGCAGGCAGGGAGTTCCAGAGTTCACCAGAAAAATGGATGAACGATTACTGGTTAACTCTTGGACAGAATAGGTGTGAGAGAAGGTAGAAAATCTTGTGCAGCGAGGCCGTAGGAGCGGGGGAGGCATGTAGTTACCAAGACCAGAAGAGCAATTAAAGTGACCCGGTAAAAGATAACGAGAGATGCAACACTGCAGCGATGAGAGAGAGAGAGAGAGAGAGAGAGAGAGAGAGGCTGAAGACTGTGTGGTGCCTTGTCTGGGCCACCTTGTGTGGCATTGCCAGCCTGGTGTATAGATGGATAATAATACTTTTAGTTCAGTGTTATCTTAAAAGTGTCAGAATATGTCCTTAAACACGAGACAGTATAACACACGAACACAAAGGAGGCTGCACGGAGTCAGTAGGCTCCGTGACACGTGACAGTCTCTCTATAAGAACGTAAAAAAATAAGGAGACTACAGAAAACTTGTTATGGATAAGTAGGATTATTGTATTAGCACTATTATATTTTGTCCCATTCTTCCCTCCCCCCTCCCTTCCCCCGCCTTTCCTTCTCCCTGTCGGCGAGGCGCAGAGAGAGCAGCAGGCCAGTGTCAGAAGAAGGTGGATACTAATTTTTCATATTCATGTTTATACTAGTTTGTAATTAGGTTAGATTAGATTAGATTAAGTTAGATTAGGTTAGGTTAGGTTACGCTGGGTTAGGTTAAGTTGGGTTGGGTTAGGTTAGGTTACATTAGGTGAGGTTGGATTAGGTTAGGCTAGGTTAGGCTAAGATTAGGATTGATTACATTAGATTAGGTTAGGTTAAGCAGGTTCATTTGATATTCATGTTTAGAGAATAGATAGAGAGAGAAAGAAAGGGAAAGATGTTTATAGCAGTTTGTAAATAAGTTAGGTTAGATTAGGTTAGGCAGGTTTATTTTCTATCCATGTTTAGGGAATAGAGGAAAAGAGAGATGTTTATAGCAGTTTGTAAATATTTTATTCATTATCCCCAATAGCATTACATTAACACTTCTCATGACGTGTTCTCAGTTTTCATTATTCCCAGTGACAACTCATTCTCTTCTTATAACGTTTGTTTAGAAGTAATGCGGTTGTTATTCTAGCAGCCAGTAACCTTTGCCTCTCCCAGACTGTGGCGAGGGCACGAGGAGGCATTTCATAGGTGGCCTTACTCCCTCATCCTCTTCTCATCTCCCTTTTTTTTTTAATTAATACATGATATGGAATTTGTACGTGTTTAGGCTTTTACTGGTTAAAGGAGGTATTTTGGGTATCTGCTTGTAACTGTTCTTCCTTTTTTACTCCATATTTCCCATCTTCATCCTCCTCTTTCTCTCCTCTCGTGTCTTCCAACATCCCTACCCTCGTCATCCTCCCGTCTATTCCACTCCTTCTTCCGATCTTCCTCATCCCTCCAGTTCATGGGGGTGCGGTTCAGTTTAAAGACTGGCGTGGACGTTGGAGAGAGAGAGAGAGAGAGAGAGAGAGAGAGAGAGCAGATGAAGTTTTCTCTCTCTCTCTCTCTCTCTCTCTCTCTCTCTCTCTCTCTCTCTCTCTCTCTCTCTCTCTCTCTCTCTCTCTCTCTCTCTCTCTCTCGTTTTGTTTCATGTTGTGTTTTCTCATCTTCATTTTTGTTTAGCTTTTTCATCTTGTTTTTGTTGTTCTCTTCCTTCTCATTCTTTCTCGTCTTATTCTTCTTCCTCTTCCTCGTCATCCTTATCTTCCTCCTCCTCCCTATCATCACCATCATCATTATCATCATTTTCTTCCTTCTTTTCTTTTCTTTTCCTCCTCCTCCTCCTCCTCCTCCTCCTCCTCCTCCTCCTTCCCTCACAATACATTTCTCTTCGTATACATTTCATATTAAAAGGAAAGAGAGAGAGAGAGAGAGAGAGAGAGAGAGAGAGAGAGAGAGAGAGAGAGAGAGAGAGAGAGAGAGAGAGAGAGAGAGAGAGAATCTGAGGAACTGGAGGAAAATCTTGAGGTGGTTTTCAGTTAGCCTTCCTTCCTCAGGTGTGCAAGAAATTTGAACTCCTTGTTATTGTTTTCTTTCTTTCCCTTTTTCTTTTTCTTTTTTTTTTTTTTGTGGAGAAAGGGAGGGAAGGGACTGGCGTGGTCTTTGGTGGTCTTTTCTCTCTCCTTTCTTTTCCTTTGTTTTCTTTCTTGTCTGTTTTTTTTTTCTTTCATTTATTTAGATTATGAGTAAAAAGTCAAGGATGTTTTTTATTTTTTCCTCTTTTTTTAATTTTATTGTCTTTTTTCCTCGTTTTCTCCTTTTCGTCTTTTCTTTTTTCATTCTTTATGTTGTGAAAAATTATCTTTTGGCAGTCATGTTTACTTTCTAGATTTCTTTGATTTTTTTCTATAACTATTTTCTTGTTATTCTTTTTTCTCTTTTTGTTTCTTCCATTCTCTTCTTTCTTCACTTCTCTTCGTTGCTCTTTCCTTCTGTCGCGGGATTGAATAACAAGAAGCACAGACAATATTTTCTGGCGTGATTTTCTTTGCTTTTTCATTCCCTTGTAAAAATTATTTGATTATTTTAATCTTTCTCTCTACGTACGTACCTATCTATCTATCTATCTATCTATCCATTTATCTATCAGTTGTCTATATGTGTCTGTGTCGTGTCTTTTTCTCTGTCTGTCTGTCTGTCTGTCTGTCTTTTTTCTCATTCTTTTCCTCAAGTTTCATTCTTTCAAAAATATCAACAACAATTCACGTTTATTTTATTGATCTTAAACGTTTCCTCCTCCTCCTCCTCCTCCTCCTCCTCCTCCTCCTCCTCCTCCTCCTCCACAATCAACCCATTTACCGCGACGCCCACGCAAGAACAGCGACAACCCACCTGAAAACCGTCCGTCCGTGTGTGTGTGTGTGTGTGTGTGTGTGTGTGTGTGTGTGTGTGTGTGTGTGTGTGTGTGTGTGTGTTAGCGCAGCACTTTCACCCCATTACTACACTCCTGTGGTGACCTTCGCTGCCTTGCTATATAATCTGACATTCCCTTGTGCATTGCGAGCGTCACCTGGCGTGCCTAAGGAAATGCCCGTTGTGTCTATGTCAAGAAATGCCAGCGTTTCTATATTCGGGGAAGCCATTGCATAGAAAACCAGAAGATGAATTTTGGGTGTTTATTTATTTATTTATTTGTTTATTTATTTGTTTTATTTATTTATTTATTTATTTATCTATTTATTTTGTTTTTGTTGTTGTTGTGTTGATCCATGTTTGATGGATTTTTGGTTCTATAGTTTTCTTTTTTTTTCATTATTGTATCTTTTTTATTTTGTATTTGTTTTTGTGCGCAGATTTATTTATTTATTTTTTTTTTATCCTTCTCTTCGATTTTATTAGACACAAAATCATTGCCATGGTAGTTTTTTTTTTTTATTTATTTATTTGACTTGTATTGATTTTTTCCCCTTTATATCTGGTTCGTGTCTTTTTTTTATTGTTGTGATTTAATTTTGTATTTAATTTGCACGTACATAGATTAATTTTTTTTTTTTTTATCTCTCTTCGATCTTATAAAGGAATACATTACCGTGGATTGTTTTTGTTGCATATCTATTGTATTTTCATTATTTTATTTATCTATTTATCTAGTATTTTTTTTTTTCTTCTTATTTATTTATTTATTTATTATTTCATTAGCTTGTCCATTGTTGCATTTTTCATATATCATTTTATTTCAGGCCTGTTATATTTTGTTATTTGTTCTATTTCTGGTTCATTTACTCAAACTGTATTTGTTTCATAGGTTTATTTATTTATTTATTTTTTATTTTTTTATTTCTTGCTTACATTTTTTATTTATTTTTATTTATTTATTTTTTTTTTTTTTTTACATTTTCTCGAACTCTTTATTTCATTTTATTAGTTAGAGATTCATTTCATTAAAGTATTTTTGTTATTTTTACTGTGATTTAGTGTCACTAGTTAAAAATGTGTTACTTTAATATTACTTATTTTTTAATATTACCTTTACTTTTTGCTGCCTTACTTACTTTACGCGTAGAATTGAGGCTTTGGAATGTCCTGTTTCATTATTTTCACTATGTAATTTAGTATCAGTAGTTAAGAATGTTACTTGCATATTACTTTCACTTTTGCTACTTACTTACTTCAGACATAACATTGAGACTTAGGAGTGTACTGCTTCGTTACTTTTTATAGTATTGCATTACTTATATGTACTTTACAACGAATACTTAAAGACATGTCAGTATTGTTTTTATTCTTTATTTTATTTACTTTAGGTACAGAACGGACAGTTAGAAGCTTCTTTCTATTTTTTTTTTTTTTTTTTTTTTTTTTATGCTTCGAATGGATATCTGTGAATATTTTGTTTTATGCTTAGAATGGATATCTGTGAATATTTTGCTTTATTACTGTTTTTGTTATTTTACGTCTTTACTGTAGGCACAAACTGCATACTTAAAAAAATGCTACTTTATTACTTATCTTTCATTTTTTTTCTCTCTGTTCTTTACTAATTTAATTTCCAGTACATCTTTTCCTTTGTTATGCTTTTAATTTTCATCAATTGCTCATCTTTTTCCCTTCATATTTATTTTTTTCCTGTTCTTGCTATCATTTTTTTCCTTCTCTTTCCTATTTCAATTGATAGTTCATTCTTTCCCTATTTTTTTTTCTTTTCATAACTACCACATCTTTTCCTTTCATTATTCTTTCCCCTTTTACTTTCTCTTCATTAATTTTCTAAAGTCTCCGGCAATTTTCACGCTCACTTGTAATAAAAAAAATAAACAGAAAAGTTCTTTATACAAAATAAAAAAAAAAGTTGTAATGTTTCCTTTCTGTTTGATTACTTTCATTTTTTTATTGTAAGTATTTTTGCTTGATTTATTCATTTTTATTTATTTTTTTATTTATTTTTTTATTTATTTATTTTATTTATTTATTTATTTTTTATCCAGTTCGGCGCTTCCATAAATTATCGTGTTTTCCTTTTTTTACATTTATCTGATGAAACCAAAGTACTTCTGGCCATGAAGACACGAACTTAGGAGAGAGGGAAACTTTGGCAGCGCTAGTAAATATATTTCTTTCCTTATTTCCTTCTTTCTTCCTTCCCTTCCTTCCTCTCCTTCCTTGTTATATGTTCAGGTCTTCTGCTTTTCACCTTATATTTCTCTTGTATTCTTGGTTTTGCTTTGAATTTTCTTTATTTTTCATCATCTCGTATATTTTCTATTTTTCTTCATTTATTTGTGTTCTTTTTAATATCTTCTCTTGTACTTTTGAGCATTCTTGTCATATTTCCCTCTTTTTTAAACTAAAACTTTCTATTTCCTGTTCATGTGTATATTTCTATTTTGTCATAGGGTAAAGAACTAAAACTAACTTCCACTTCTTTATTTATGTATCTATTTCTATTTTGTTATTCGTATTTATTTCTACTTTCTTTTCTCTTCCCTAAAAATATCTACTCCAATAGGCTTTACTTTCATTTTTCAGTATCACACAAAAGGAACACGCTTGCTTTCTACTTTCCCGTGAAACAAAAGGAGGTAAAAATCACAGTTCGTCTGGTTAAACTTTCTTTCTTTTCTACAATCCCAAAAACGAGAAACATGACTGGCAAGTGTTTCACCTCGCTCTGTTTTCTCTTTGATCCCTCCTGGTTGATTACATGTATATTTTTCCTTCTATTTATTATTTTCTCCTTCCTGGTCCATTCCCCGTTACCTGGAAATTCTGAGTGGAAAGGAAATGGTTTGTTCTGAATTTGTTCGGATGAGAGACAAGCGTGAATGGACGTGGCTCCGGCTTCGGCTCAGTGACCCCGAGTGTAAATTGTTGAAGTCTGTGGCATGGCTGAGGGGAACTACAATATACCTCTTTATTCAAGCACAATGGAGCGCTTTTTTTTTTTTTTTTTTTTATGTAGGAAGGATACTGGCCAAGGGCAACAAAAATCTAATAAAAAAAAATGCCCACTGAAATGCCAGTCCCTAAAAGGGTCAAAGCAGTGGTCAAAAATTGGTGGATAAGTGTCTTGAAACCTCCCTCTTGAAGGAATTCAAGTCATAGGAAGGTGGAAATACAGAAGCAGGCAAGGAATTCCAGAGTTTACCAGAGAAAGGGATGAATGATTGAGAATACTGGTTAACTCTTGCGTTAGAGAGGTGGACAGAATAGGAGTGAGAGAAAGATGAAAGTCTTGTGCAGCGAGGCCGCGGAAGGAGGGGAGGCATGCAGTTAGCAAGATCAGAAGAGCAGTTAGCATGAAAATAGCGGTAGAAGACAGCTAGAGATGCAACATTGCGGCGGTGAGAGAGAGGCTGAAGACAGTCAGTTAGAGGAGAGGAGTTGATGAGACGAAAAGCTTTTGATTCCACCCTGTCTAGAACAGCAGTATGAGTGGAACCCCCCCAGACATGTGAAGCATACTCCATACATGGACGGATAAGGCCCTTGTACAGAGTTAGCAGCTGGGGGGGTGAGAAAAACTGGCGGAGACGTCTCAGAACACCTAACTTCATAGAAGCTGTTTTAGCTAGAGATGAGATGTGAAGTTTCCAGTTCAGATTATAAGTAAAGGACAGACCAAGGATGTTCAGTGTAGAAGAGGGGGATAGTTGAGTGTCATTGAAGAAGAGGGGATAGTTGTCTGGAAGATTGTGTCGAGTTGATAGATGGAGGAATTGAGTTTTTGAGGCATTGAACAATACCAAGTTTGCTCTGCCCCAATCAGAAATTTTAGAAAGATCAGAAGTCAGGCGTTCTGTGGCTTCCCTGCGTGATATGTTTACCTCCTGAAGGGTTGGACGTCTATGAAAAGACGTGGAAAAGTGCAGGGTGGTATCATCAGCATAGGAGTGGATAGGACAAGAAGTTTGGTTTAGAAGATCATTAATGAATAATAAGAAGAGAGTGGGTGACAGGACAGAACCCTGAGGAACACCACTGTTAATAGATTTAGGAGAAGAACAGTGACCGTCTACCTGGGTATTATGGAATTTTTACTAGTGGATGTACTTTTTTTTCTTTACCTATTTGTGGGAAAAGCAAATTAGTGTGTTTTATTTATTTATTTATTTATTTATTTTATTTTATTTTATTTATTTATTTTTTTTTTTTTTTTTTTGACCGGTTTTCTTGAAGTACATAAAGTTGGATTATCGTTTAAGTTTTGTAAGTGAGTGGTATGTTTTTATTGTTGCACTCATTAGCGTGTGATAAACGTATGGGTGAAATATACCCATAGAAATGTTGAGTAGTTTAGTGCCATGGTTAACTTGTTCTACGGTTTGAGTGAATGGAAAAGCGGTTTTTTTTTTTTTTTTCAGGTGCACTGTACTAATACGAATAAGAGTTTCAAGGTTTAGTCCCATCTTCATTAGGCTCCAAGGTTAGTTCAGGTCTGGTACAGTAAGGCTCTGCAGTCAACGTGTGTTTTCTCGGAGTGACGGAGTGCTCGGGAGTTGAAAATCCACAAATTCACCCTTGTAGATTTGAAGTAAATTATGAAAACTCGGAGACGTGGTTACTTCTACTACTACTACTACTACTACTACTACTACTACTACTACTGTCATTACCACAACTACTCCTGCTACTCCCACTATCACCACTACCACTACTACTACTATTACTACTACATAACTATTACATGTTTAACGATAGACAAGATGCTACTACTATTATCACCACCACCACCACCACCACCACCACGTTCACCTGTAATTACCTATTCTTCATACCTGTAAGTTTCTTCTCTCCCTAAATAGACTCCCCTTTCCTCACCTCACCTGCCGCTTCCTTTGTATAAACTGGAAATTAAAGTCTGTTTACACCTAGTCTCTCTCTCTCTCTCTCTCTCTCTCTCTCTCTCTCTCTCTCTCTCTCTCTCTCTCTCTCTCTCTCTCTCTCTCTCTCTCTCTCTCTCTCTCCCGGCATGCAGTGTATATAGATAAAATGTTAACTAGTCATTGGCAAAAACTCGTCACTTGTGCTGCTATTGACACACTTGGAACAATGACGCTAATGAACAAAGCACTTGTAAACTTGTACATTCATTACTGCAATTGTAACAAGTGGCAGAGAGCGCTCGGCGGGTGGCGGCAAACATGTTTTCTAACTAACATTTATTGCTAGTTTGATTACTGTTGCATACGTTACTGGCTCGAGTAGTAGCGGTTGTCATTGTATATCTGCTTTTCGCTTTTTATTTATTTATTTATTTTATTTTATTTATTTATTTATTATTATTTTTTTTTTCATCGTTCCTGCCCTCTCATGAACTGTTGCAAAAGATGGAAATAGATTTGTTAAGATTCGTTGGGAAGTAAATTGTAGTCTTTCTTTCTTTTTTCTTTTTTTTTCTTTCCTTATCTTTTTTTTCTACTCGTCTTCTTTTCTTCCTTTCTTTGTTTTTTTCTCAATTTTTTGTAGGGGAAGCGACCAAGTAAGTGTGATTTTTTCAATTTGTGTGATTTTTCAATTTATTTTCGTTTATTTATTTTCCTGCTTACTTATTCATTCATTCACTTATTTATCTATCATACTTTCGTTACTCCCTTGGCTGGTCATGCAAAAATAGAAAATAAAAATAAATAAATATATATATATATATATATATATATATATATATATATATATATATATATATATATATATATATATATATATATATATATATATATATATATATATATATATATATATATATATATATATAAAATCCACAATTCATTTCCATTTTAGATATTTGTCCTCTGATCTGGCAACACTTTCCTCGCGCGCTGAAGGGTGACGCTCCCGGCGGATCAGAGTGCTGCGGGCTGAGGCAGACGGTAAAACACTGAATATGACTGACACGTTAATTAATCGACTCCTGGCCGTGAGTTTTTTACGTTCAAAGGCGTCTGGCAAAGGGCATCAAAGGAAGGAAAAAGAATTCCCTTTCAATATACCATCCCTCTAAAAACGCCAATTCAGTCTCGTGTCTCAATGCTCGTCTTTGGAAACTGTTGTATTAAGATAACTCAGAAAACTTGTTAATTTGTCCCTCTTACACTTATTCTATTTAT
>NW_026973674.1:520000-542500 GCF_035594125.1 Scylla paramamosain | reverse complement strand
ATTTCCTGAGATTTGCAGCATTAGTACGTGAGATGCTTGTAGCGGAAGAGCAGGAGGAAGAGAAGAAAGAACAGAAAGGAAGGAGAATGAGAGGAGAGGAGGAATGAAAAGAACGACAAGAAAAGGAGGTAGAAAAGGAGGACGAGAAGAACGAAAAGAACAAGAAAAGGAAGGAAGAAGAGGAGATGAAAAATTAAGAGAACAAGAAGAATGGGAAGAAGATAGCAGGTGTAAAGAAGGAATTAGGAGAACAAGAAAAACGGGAAGAAAATAAGACTAATAAAGCAAAAAGAGTGAGAAGAAAAAGGAAAACGCCAAAAGGAGGACAAGAAGAACGGGGAAATAGGAAGAGGAGAAGAATGAAAATAAGCAAGAAATACGACAAGAAGAAAAAGGAAAAACGAGAAAAAAACGAAAAGGAGAGTTCAAACAAAAATACAAGGAAGAGAAAAGAAAAACAAGGAAGATTAGAACGATTAAGAAAATAGAAAAGGAAGAAAAATAAAAACTAGAGGAGGAATAAGTGAAGGAATAGAAGAAGAGGAGGAGGAGGAAGACACAGAAGGACAGGGAAGTGAATGAAAATGATGGTGAGAGAGGAGCGAAGGGGAAGAGTGAAGAGGAAGAGGGGAGTAAGGAACGGAAAGAGCGAAAAGGGAATAAAAATAGAAGAATTAAGGAATAATTGAGAAAATTCTTATGTCCTTTTGCTTATGATGATAAAGCGAATAATTTTTGGTGAAATGATGGAAATTATCAGAAAAAACAGCAAGAATAAAGATAATGACGTAGAAAATATATGTAAAGGTAATGGTGGTGGTGGTGGTGGTGGTGGTGGTGGTAGTGGTAGTAATAATGGTGGTGGTGGTGATGGTGGTGGTGGTGGTAGTAGTAGTAGTAGTAGTATTAGTAGGAGGAGGAGTAGCAATAGTGGTAGTGGTAGTAATTAAGAGTGATATGATAAATAATAATGATAATGATGATAATAATGATAATAATATAACAAGTACAACAACAACAACAACAACAACAACGACTACTACCACCACCACCACCACAACAACAACAACAACAACAATAACCAAACCC
Organism: Scylla paramamosain; assembly: GCF_035594125.1. Taxonomy (NCBI): domain Eukaryota; kingdom Metazoa; phylum Arthropoda; class Malacostraca; order Decapoda; family Portunidae; genus Scylla; species Scylla paramamosain. Next base: position 541,411 of record NW_026973674.1, on the reverse strand, counting down.
AGAACAATGATAAGGAAACAAAAAAAATTAAAAAAAGGAAAAATCCCCACCTTTTTTCCTTCATAACTAGACGTCTCTATAAACAAAACAAACGAACAAACAATGACAACAGAAAAAATAGTAACCGAGTAACAGTAAACAAGAAGCAAGGAGCGAATGTAAAAGTAAGCCTACCCACTCTAAACATTAAAAAAAAATAAATAAAAAATACCAACTTTACGTCATCTGAGAAAACATATATATTTTATCAAGGAGCTTAAACGTTTCTTGCTTAAGTCTTTATTTACGTTCGTTTTCTTTACTTTTGACTGACGCTTGGCAAGATAACAGTATTTGAGTGAGTGAGAGAGAGAGAGAGAGAGAGAGAGAGAGAGAGAGAGAGAGAGAGAGAGAGAGAGAGAGAGAGAGAGAGAGAGAGTTTTCAGGCTAGATGAACACCGAAATGATAAAATTAATGGAGGGATGGATGGATGAATAGATGGATGGATATAAAATTAATTAATATAGATAAAAAAAATGGATAAATATAGAAATGAACAGAAATACAAATAGATAAAGTACGTGAATAGGAAGATACAAAGTTAGATAGACGGATTAACTGATAGATAGATAAACAGATAGATAGATAGATAGATAGATAGAGAGAGAGAGAGAGAGAGAGAGAGAGAGAGAGAGAGAGAGAGAGAGAGAGAGCTAAATTGATACTTAAACAATTACTTTGATAAATAAAAAAATAAAGAATATAGTTTGGCAGAAAATATTTTAAAAAGTGAGAAATATTTTATATATGAATATTGATCAGAATGTCCATAGGGAAAAATAAACACTTTTTTTCCAGTTTCCCGTTAGAATCTTGACACTGTTCACATTTTTTTTTCATTTCTCTTGTTTCTTTTGTTTTTTTTCCATTAATTTCACTTCTTGTTTTCCTTTTTTTCGGTTCTTTTCTTATTCTGCCTTTTATTTTATTTTTTTTATGTTTTGTCTCTTTTTCCTTTTATTTCCTTTTTTCTTCTCTTTTCCTTGTTTTGTTCTTTTGTTTTTTTCGGCTTCTTTTAATTTTGCTTTTCTTTTTTTTTTTTTTTTTGCTTCTCTGATTTTGCTTTTTTAATTTTTCCTTTTTTTTTATCTCCGCTTTGCTTCCTTTTTTCTTTCCCCTTTTGTCCTTTTGCTTTTCTTTCCATTTGTTCGGCTTCTTTCTTTTCACCCAGTCACCCAGTCACTCACTCACGCACCCACTCACCCACTCGCTCACTCACTCACTCACTCACGCAGCCACTCACCCACTCGCTCACTCAAACACCCAGTCATTCACTCACTCACTCACTCACACAGGTAACAAAGAATCTGCAACCCAGTCCATGCAGGCACCAGGTAATTACGTCCGTCAGGCAGCGCGGGTCATGCGTCAGGGAGGGGCGTGAGGTGTGGGCGGCGTGAGGTGTGGGCGGCACATATTTAGTGGTGTCTCGGCCCGCGCCCTTCATTACGCCCTTCTCTATTGACAGACTTGGCGGGGACTGGACGGAGGGAGGGACAGGTGGAGAGGAGGGAGGAGGGATGGACCGGTGGGGGGAAGGAGGGAGGAGGGAGGTACAGTACAGATGGGTGGAATGAGCCATGGATGGGTGGAGGGAAGGAGGGAGGAGGGAGAGATAGGTGAAGGGAGGGAATGAGGGAGGAGGGAGAGAAAGATGAAGGGTAGGAGGGATGAGAGAGGGATATGTGGAGGGAAGGAAGGAGGAGGCAGAGATAGGTGGAGGGAAGAAGGGAGGAGAGGGGGAAAAATAGAGAGAAGTAGGAAGGAGGGATAGGTGAAGAGAACAAGGGAGGAGGGAGGAACATGTGGAGAAAAGGAGGGAGAAGGGAGGTATAGGTGGAGGGAAGGAGGGAGGAGGAAGAGTAAGAGGACGTTATCAAAATAACACATGGATAATTAACAAAACAATGAGAAAAGTGGAGGAAAGAAGGGAGGGAGGAAAGGATAGGTGGAGGGAAGGAGGGGGGGCGGGAGGGACAGGTGGAAAGGAGGAGGGAAACATCAGAGGAAGAGAGGAAATTTTTAAATACCACGTGAAAAATTAACGAAACTATTGGGGAGGTGGAGGGAAGGAGGGAGGGAGGGAGGGATAGGTGGAGGGAAGGAGGGAGGGAGGGAGGGATAGGTGGAGAGGAGGAAGAGGAAGGAAGCTCAGGTGGAGGGAACGGGGAGGGAGGAAAGAAGGATCAGACTTAAGGATGGAGGAAAATATGAGTGGAAGAGGAGAAAATCTGACCTAACACGTGGAAAATGAATAAAACAATGAAAGAGGGAAGGAGCGAACGAGGGGACGAGGGAGGGAGAACCAGCGGTACAAGTCATCAAAGAATAATAACGATAACAAAAACAACGGTAATATTTAATCCAGGAAGTAAAACAAGACAACACATCAACACACACGCATTGTCATCGATCTATTGCAGTGCGCTTACCTGTCCCATCACCACGAGTGCTGTGTGTTTAGCGCTCACCTGTGGTCATTAGGACAGCCACGCGCGCAGGGTCACGTGACGCACCGATTACTGAGGGCGGCCGCGGGCACAGGAGGCGAGTGATGTTGCTTGCCTTTATTCCATTTTGTGACGCGTAAAGTGACTGTGCGTGAGCGTGACGGCGTGCAGAGGTGCGTGAAGGTGTGTTGCATCACCTGTAGCAGCTTCATGTTACTAAGGTGAGTGAGAGCAGAGTGAGTGTGTAGAGAAATTGAGTGAGGTAATGAGCGTCGGTTGCGTGGCTTAAAATTTTCGTATTTTGTGACGTGTGGTGTGAGAGAGTGAGTGCGTGCGTGAGTGTGACGCTGTGTGGAGGTACGTTTAGGTCTGCTTCATCAACTTTATTAACGTCACATGTGTAAGGTGAGTGAGAGGAGAGTAAGAGCGTTGAAAAGTTGATGAGGGGTGAGAGTGCCAGTCACGTGGTGTTAGTTTTTCTTAATTTGTGACGTGTGGTGTCAGAGTAGATGAGGCTGACGCTGTGTAGAGGTGCCTGTAGGTCTGCTTTATCTACTGTGGGCTCGTCACGTACGTAAGATTAGCGTGAAATGAGAGAGAGAGAGAGAGAGAGAGAGAGAGAGAGAGAGAGAGAGAGAGAGAGAGAGAGAGAGAGAGAGAGAGAGAGAGAGAGAGAGAGAGAGAGAGACGATCATAGTGTAGTTTAATTCCTCATTGTGACGCATACTGTACTTCGAGTGACGGTGGTGCAGCATGGGGGGGGCGGTGAGAAAGTCTATATAGCCATCTTAGCACCGAACCGTCACGTCTTTAGAGCGAGTGAGAGGGCGAGGCAGAGCGGTGAGAAGCGAGTGGCAGTAGTGAGAGTTTTAAACCCTTGGGAGTGGGGGGGCGTGGGGGGGGGATCGGAGTGATGGACGGCTGGGGCGCTTGTAATGTACAGAAGCTCTTGTCAGGAGTGAGAGAGTGAGAGTGTGTGTGTGTGTGTGTGTGTGTTAATGGAAGAAGTGTTGAGAGCGTTTGATAATTGTGTGATGCACGGTGTGTCCAGCGGCGCCTCTAAGTGGTGGTGGTGATGGTGGTGACTGGTGATGAGTGGTGGTGGTGGTGATGTGGTGGCTGGTTGTGGTGGTGATGGTGGTGGTGTTGATGTGATGACAGATAGTAGTGGTGATATAGGGACACGTAGTGGTGATGATGGTGACTGGTTGTGGTAGTGATGGTGGTAGTGATCAGGTATGGTGACGGGTGATGGTGGAATGGTGATGGTGGTGATGATTGATAGTGGTGATGATGGTGATGTGATGATTCCTAACTGCTGCTCCAGAAGGAAAAGGAGGAGGAGGAGGAAGAGGACAAAGTTAGAGAGGAGTAAGAAGATAGGAGGAGGAGGAGATGGTGGAGGAGGAGGAGGAGGTGGTGAGAAGGAGGAGCAGGATATGAATTAGGAAGAGGAGGAGGAGGGAAACGATACAAGATGAGAACTCAAGGAGAAGAGGAAGAAGAGGAGGAGGAGGAGGAGGAGGAGAAAACGAGATGGAGAATATAGCACGGAGAGGAAAGGAAGAGGAGAAAAAGAGGAAAATACGGAGAAGGAGGAGAAGGAGGAGGAGGAGTAATTTGGGGAGAGGAGGAGCACGGAGAGGAAAGGAAGAGGAGAAAAAGAGGAAAATACGGAGGAGGAGGAGAAGGAGGAGGAGGAGTAATTTGGGGAGAGGAGGAGGAGAAGTCAGGTGTACAAGTTTAGAGGAAGATGGAGCCGTGTAGGGATATTTGGGGAGGAGGAGGAGGAAGAGGAGGAGGAGGAGGAGGAGGAGGAGGAGGAGGAGGAGGAGGAGGAGGGCAGATAAGTTTAGGATGTTGGTGGTGGTGTGGCGGTGTTGTGTGGTGTGACGAGACGAGGCGAGAAGGGGGAAGGGGAGGAGGAGGAGGAGGAAGAGGAGGAGGAGGATGAGACAAGGGCACTAGGCTTTGATTTTAGAGTTGAGGAATAAGGCAAGTTGGTTCCAAGTGGGCGCTTCGTTAGTTATGGGTCCGTGCTGCTTAGTGGGGCGTCGGCGTGGGTGTGGGGGGGGAGAAGGAACATGGGCGTTCTGGGGCTGTGGGGGCTGCAAGAAGGGCGGTAATGGCTGGGGGGCTGAGGTGGACATGGGCGGCGCTGGGTCAATGGGGCAATAGGATGGCAGATTGATGGTTTAATGGAGGGTGGGCAGGCTGCTGGGTGTGCTGAGGGAAGGGGTGAAGGGCTGAAGAAAGAGTGATGGGGGTGAAGGGGGTGAAGAAAGGGTGATGGGGTGAAGGGGTGGCTGCTAAAGGGATATTAGGCTGTATTGTTCTAGGAAGGTGAGTGAGGACGACTGGGATGAGTGGGAAGGTACTGGGGTGATGACTGGGAAGGTACTGGGGTTACTTTGGGGGCGATAAGTGGGGAGGTACTGATGAGGTGATGGCTCGGGAGGTAATGGCGAGGTGATGGCTGGAGCTGGTGGGGTGACAGTTACAAAACAGTAACAAAGAAACACTTGACATGGGAAGGAAAATACGTGGAGGTGCAGCGTAACAGAAAACGCGACTAAGAAAGGAAATAAAAGGGATACGTGAATAAAGATAACCGGAACTCATTCCTTTAACATATAAAGAAGAAAAAAACACATTACTTAAAGAACAGAAAACGGAACTCACTCCATTAATGTAATAAAGAAGAAAAAACACGTTACTTAAAGAACAGAAAACAAAACTCACTCCATTAATGTAATAAAGAAAAAAAACACGTTACTTAAAGAAGAGAAAACAGAACTCACTCCATTAATGTAATAAAGAAGAAAAACACCTTACTTAAAGAAGAGAAAACAGAACTCACTCCATTAATGTAATAAAGAAGAAAAAACACGTTACTTAAAGAAGAGAAAACAGAACTCACTCCATTAATGTAATAAAGAAGAAAAACACGTTACTTAAAGAACAGAAAAGAAGTAAAACACACAAAGGAGGTAATACATTTCTTTTTCAATAAGAACCCTCGGAAGCACACACACACACACACACACACACACACACACACACACACACACACACACACACACACACACACACAAAATAAATAAATAAATAAATAACAATAATAATAATTAAAAATAAATTAATTAATAAAAACAACCTTCCGAAAATACCAGTCAACATAAAACAAAAGAAAACACTCGCACAAAACAACAACAACAACAACAACAACAACAACAACAACAAACAGGTTTTAACGTCACAACCTGCAGTCACTTACAAAACCTAAATTTTTACCCTTAACTACACCCACAACAACAACAATAACAACAACAACAAGAAACACTTACAATATAAACAAGCAATTAAATCACAGAGTAAGAGAGAGAGAGAGAGAGAGAGAAAGAGAGAGAGAGAGAGAGAGAGAGAGAGAGAGAGGAGAGAGAGAGGAGGAGAGAGAGAGAGAGAGAGAGAGAGATTGAAAGTGAGTGAGATTCAGCCAGCCTCTCCTTCTCCAGCGGAATTGCAGTAGGCTCTCCGAGTGTTAGGGAGAGGAGGCCAAATTGTTGCAGGTGTGGAAGGGTTTTGTCTCCTGTATCAACCTTACTTATAACTGCTCGCAAATTTGCATCTTATTATGCATCTTACTTATGCAGGTAAGTGAAGCAAGGCGACCTGTTCCCCCATCCTCCTCCTTCTCTTGTTTCTCCTCTTCCTCCTCCTCCCATCTCTGTTCTTACACTTCTCTCTCTCCTACGTATTTCTTTCTTCTTCTCTTCTCTCTCTGCTTTCCTTTTCTTCCACCTTCCTTTTTCCTACTTCCTCCTCCTCCTCCTCCTCCTTCCTTCCTTCTCTGTTTTTACCTTTCTCTCTTTCTCCTACGTGTTACTTTCCTCTCTCTTCCATTTTCTCTTCTTTTCTCCTCCTTCCTCCTACACCTTTCTCTCCTCCTCCTCCTCACTTTTCTTCTCTTCCCTTCCCTTCCCCTCCCTCTCTCTCTCTCTCCTAACTTATTTCTTTCTTCCCTCTTCATTCTTCTTCGTCCTCTTCTTTCTGATTTCCTTTCCCTCCTACTCCTCCTCTATCTCCTTCTCTTTCTCCTATCTCTCCTCTACCTCCATCTCACATTTTTCTCCCTCTTCTCCCTCTCTGCTCTCTTTCCTTCCCTCTTTCCTTCATTTCCTCCTCCTCCTCCTCCTCCACCTCCTCTTAGTCCAATATTTTCTCTCCCCTTCCTCTCCTTTCTTTTCTTCTCTTTTCATTCTCACTTCTTTCGTGTATTCAGAGGAGAGGTAGGTGAGGAGAAAAGAGAGGAGAGAAGAGAGGGAAAGATGGAGGGGAAAGGAAACTGGAAAGAGGAGGAAAAGTTAGGAAGAGAGAGAGAGAGAAAAAAAAAAAGAAGACATGGAGAGGGAAAGAAAGGAAACTGAAGGCTGAAGGGAGGGAGAGAGAGGGGAGGAAACAGGTTAGAGGAATGGAGGAAAGTAAAGAATCGAATTAGAAATGGAGGAGGGAGGATACGATGCAAGGAGTGTTTGTAAAGTGAGCGCTGATTGGCTGGTGCAGTACGTCCGTAGCTGCGTGATTCAGTGGTGTGTATAGCCTGCCTTGTGTTGCTTCCTGGGGGCCTGGGTCTGGTCTCGTCTTGCCTGGAGGTGGTAACACTCAGAGGGAAGACCAATCACAACTCTTTAATTTGTGTTGTTTGGCGTGTGCTTGAGTTTTGTCACGCTTGTAATTACTCAAGGGGAAAGGTTAATTCATTACAAAGTTTAATATATTTTATTGGTATGGGTATTCTTTGGTAATTCTGGATACTATTGCAAAAAAAAAAAAATGTTTGGGTTAATAGAGAGAAAAGAAAAGAAAGATAGAATTTATATATTTTACCTGTTAATCCTTTGAGTGCTAATGATGCTATGACAGTCCATTAAGTTTGCAAGGAGAGAGAGAGAGAGAGAGAGAGAGAGAGAGAGAGAGAGAGAGAGAGAGAGAGAGAGAGAGAGAGGAGAGAGAGAGAGAGAGAGAGAGAGAGAATCACCATGATAGCAGGAAACTAATATGTGAGCCCTTTCCTGTCACCCCCCTCCCTCTTTCACCATTCCTACTCCCTTCTGTCCCTTCTCCTATTCCCCTTACCTTCCCTCCCTTTTCCTCCCTTTTCCTCCAGCTGACCCTTGTTTTTGTTTCCCATTTTTTTCTTCACCTGGGTAATTTTGTCGGGGGTTGGGGGGAAACATACTGATACGATCTCTCTCTCTCTCTCTCTCTCTCTCTCTCTCTCTCCTCTCTCTCTCTCTCTCTCTCTCTCTCTCTCTCTCTCTCTCTCTCTCTCTCTCTCTCTCTCTCTCTGAAAATTGAAGGTGGGGAGAGCAGAGGGGAGGGAGAGGGAGGAGGAGAAAGGGGGAGGTGGTGATTTGAAGGTGATGCGACTGTGATGGCTGTGCTGTGATAATGTGCTGATGATGATGATGTTGATGGTGACGGTTCATTTAATTCTTGTTGGTTTGTCTGATGGTGTGTGTGTGTGTGTGTGTGTGTGTGTGTGTGTGTGTATTCGCCTTAATATTACATCTTTCCCTCACTTCTTTCCTTTCTCACTTATTTCTCGTCTGTTTTTTTTTTTTTTTTTTTATATATAGTTCTTCATTTTTTTCTCTTCCCCTCATTTCTTCTTTTATATTTTCCCTCGTACATTTGCTGTGTGTCGCTCAAATTTCCTTCACTCTTCGTCATTTCTCTTCCATATTTCCTTGACATAACCTGTCATCTCTCTCTCTCTCTCTCTCTTAAGCATCCAGGGGCCAGATCCACGAAACGGTTGCTACTTTTAACAAACTGCGATCAGCGCCCATTATCAACCTCGGACCGCCATATGGTATCCACGAACGCATAAGAGGTTGGTGTTGCCATAGTAGCAAGGTTGGTAAGAAGTTACAACCTCCTGAGGTGATGTAGGTTAACTCCACCTCGCCTGAAAACTCTTATATAAATATTTATGTGCACAAAATAACCTTTTTTTTAATTGTTTACAAGCTTTATCAGCAAGGAAGCATGGTTTTGTGATGCATAAAGTGAAATCTTGCATGGAACACTGAAAACAAATGAAGAGGCTGATTTGTCCCACACGTGCGCACTCCCCCCATTCCCCCGCCCACCAACAAGTGTGTACTGTGATTACGTATTGTTTTCGTCGTTTCTTGTGCATATATTGGATATTTTCTTAACATACTACCACGTTCGTGCCTTGAGGCAAGAAAGGCGGTTTCAGGATCGCCTTGACCCCTTGGCATTGAGTGATAATGAGCTCATGACCAAATATCGCTTCCCTCGGCTGACCTACTAATCCTCTTGTTTGAGGAGATGCAGCCTCAGCTGGAGAGAAGGACAAGGCATAGCCAGGCATTACCAACTCACACCCAGGTTTTGCTGGCCCAGAGACTGTTTGCCAGTGGGCCCTTCCAAAACGTCATTGGAGACACTGCAGGTAAGATGATACTGGTGTTGCATGCTTCAGTACAGGGGCTGGCTGTTGTGGAAATTATCAGGGAGCCCTTTCCCTGACCTTATTAATGGTCTATTCTCTTACATTCTTCGCATATACCTTTAGATACACATAAAACGTAACTTTAAGGCGAGGAAGAAGTGCCCCTGCCCTTCAGGGAGTCCAAGGGATGGGCGAAGGCCCCCAGAGATTAGGTTAGTCCACCGTACACTTTTATAAGAAACATTACCTAATCTAACATAACCACAGGGGCTAGACCCACCCTTAAGGACACTAATATAAGTTAGCATAACCTGTGAAACACCCGTGAAGGGATGGGGGTACATATATGTTTCAGGTTTATCAAGAGGTACTGTATATGTGAAAGAATGGAAGAGGATGGAGGTGTAATAAGGACAAGAGAGGACTCCAAACAATTACCACTACTTTTTGTTGAAACAAATTGCACAATATTCTATAAATAACTTTTGTAGGTGAATAAACTGATGTTCAGTGTGGTGAATAATACTTAAGTGTGGCTGACTTTCAAGGATAAAAGGGCATAAAAGTCAACCTGCTGCATGCCACAGTTTATAAAGTTGTAATCCAGTGTTAGGAACGTGCCAAGATTAGTTCCTAGTGTCAAAATATGTGAGTGCATAATTGATAAGGAGGGATGAGGGATGATGCTAACCTTACCAAAAGCTGCCGTCAAGTACCCCCCGGGGCTGTCCCTTCCTCACACACCACATTATTATTCATGTGTACAAATATTTCTAGACTTGTAGGTTTATTTCTGACATGTTTCTAACACTGTCTTGAGGATAACTTAATTTACTATACTGCTGGGCAAAAATATTTGACAGCAGATGTAATGTGTGCATGGATACGGCTGCACTCATGGAAACAACACTGCATTACATCTACAAGGATCACATTACATTTCTGCTGCTGTTTTTTTTTTTTTTTTTTTTTTTTCTTTCTTACAGCAGAAGGATGTATCTTATTCAAAATAAATAAATAAACAAAATGAAAACTAATGGCTTATAATCTGCTTTCAGGACCTATGCAAGCAAGTGTCAGCAGGGTCTTCAAGTGTGTGTGTGCACCGTGTTGAGTGATAAGTCAGTGCAGGAAATCAAGATGCCTCCAACACAACCTTGATCAAAGGAGAAACTGCACACCAGTTCTTCAGGATTAAAAATTTCTTAAGGATTATTGGGGCCATTGATGGTAAGATTATCAATAATGTATTTTGTTTTAAATTTAGTGCTATTGTTATAGTCTATCACTTCATCGGTGTTTACTTTGAGTGAAAGGTATCTCACAGCCTCAAGTTCTTCTTAAGCATTAAAAAGTTTTCATATCTTATGTATACTGTGTGCATATCCAGTGTAGGGATGCTATATATATATAGTATATATATATATATATATATATATATATATATATATATATATATATATATATATATATATATATATATTAATGATAGATATATGTAGCTACTGTGTAACATGATCATCTAATACTTTCTTTTGTGTGCACAGGCACCCACATTGCCATCAAGGCCCGAAGAGTGGACGAGGCCCTCTACTTTAACTGGAAAAGGTATCACTCCCTCTGAAAATCCAACTTGTTTGTGATGCGAATGGAGTGATCCTCAGCTACTGCTTCAGATTCCCAGGTATATAGTATTATTGCATTACATGTTTACCCAACCATGTATTTTATTGATTTTCATGTGACTGCAATTGGTTACTGGTATTACATAAGAAAACAGTGTGACAAACCTTGACATTAGTTATAGAAGGAGGCAGTAGACACCTGCCGAAACGATATTTTACTCCCAGTGAGGTCTAAAGCACTGTTCAGGGTGTGCTGTGAACTTATCATTAAACCCAGCTGTGACCTCACTGAACGTTTCCCTTTGTGTCTTACAACACAAGGAGGCAGTCACAGCCTGCCCTCTAAAGACAACTCTCTTCCTCCACACAAAACTACAAGCACCTAAAAACACACACACCCTTCACTCAAAAATTTTCAAAATCATCATGGCGACTCCTACACCAGCCTCCGAGTCCCCATCTGGGGAGGGGACCATAAATGTCCCCAGGTTGGACTGCCTTTCTGTCAACGACCTTCATTAAGTGTCTTGACAACCCCCCCTCAATGTTCTCTTCATTAACTTCTGCAACATTTGCAGTCTAAGATCTAATTTTCAATCTGTAGAACAGCACCTCTCCTCTTCTAAACCTCTTCTTTTCCTCACTGAAACTCGGGTGTCTGAGACAACTGACAGTAGCCCCTTTTTCTGTTCCCTCCTACTTTCTCTATCCTCATTTTCGATCCAAAGCTGGATGTTGCCTTTATGTGTGCAATGCCTTAACATGCTTTTGTGCCCACGCTCTTGAATCTTCCGAGTTTTCCCACCATTTGGCTACAAATACAGAGTCACTCTCAAACTAAATTTATCTGTGCTGTATATCTCTCACCTAACTCCTCTGACTATAAGAAATTCTTTGACTACTTAACTTCCAAAGTGGAGCACATTCTGACCCTCTTCCCTTTTGCAGAGATCTCCATTCTTGGAGACTTCAATGTTCACCACCAGCTTTGGCTTTCCTCTCCCTTCACTGACCATCCTGGTAAACTAGCCTTCAACCATATATATATAGAGAGAGAGAAGAGAGAGAGAGAGAGAGAGAGAGAGAGAGAGAGGAGAATGGTGCGATAGCGGAAGAAACATCCCTGTGTACGCTTTGTGACAATGTGAAACTGTAAAAGCCATGTTCCCAGATTGTTATGTGAGTCATAAAAAAAATAATAATAATAATCCTATCACAAGATGTTGTAAGTTAAGTGGACACGTGTAAGAAATGATAATTCTGCGTAATTATGAAGAAATTCTGAGGTTGGTGTGTGAGGTCTAAATTTGTTAGTATACATTGTTAGGGCCTAGCTGTATGTGGGACCATCAGTTAAAATGTTCAACAACAATTTGAAGGTACAGGAGGCTGATAAACTTGTAGGTATATTACAACAACAACAACAACAACAACAATAATCATCTTCAAGGTGAAGAAAGTTGTTTGTATAGGGTGCGGCCCGAAGGTTCAGTTGTGTGCAAGTGTTCCCTCCAGCTGCTTGCTCCACTGACCCTCCCATGCAGCTCTTGGCCTGCCTCTCCATCTTCATCCTGCCACTTCTCCAAACATAAGTCTTCCAGGTGTTCTGTCTTCTGTTATCCTCTCTGCGTGCCCCAGCCATCCTCTCTGTCTGTCCTGTCACCTTCACTACATGTGTCTCAGTTTGCGTCTTGTGCACCTCACTGTTGTCTTGAACCTTAGTCCTCGTGTTTGGCGTTTGGCGGAAGTCGTACCTTACGCTTCTCCTTTTCTTCTTTTCCTTCTGTTCCTCCGGATCTTTCTTTCTCTCTCTTTTTTTTTTTTTTTTTTTTTTTTTCTTCTTCTTCTTCTTCTTCTTCTTTTTCTTCTTACTACCATCATTATTATCATTATCATCATTATTATTATCATCATTCTGCCTTTTCTCCTCCTTATCGTCGTGGCCATCATCGTCGTTGTCGTCGTCATCCTACTTTTCCTCGTCCTACTACTACTACTACTACTACTACTACTACTACTACTACTACTACTACTACTACTTTCCCACTTATTTATCACGTAATGGTTTATGTCCCCATAATGTGATCCTTGTATATGTTTACATGGAAACAACACTGCATTACATGTACAAGGATCACATTACATTTCTGCTGCTGTTTTTCTCTCTCTCTCTCTCTCTCTCTCTCTCTCTCTCTCTCTCTCTCTCTCTCTCTCTCTCTCTCTCTCTCTCTCTCTCTCTCTCTCTCTCTCTCTCTCTCTCTCTCTCTCTCTCTCTCTCTCTCTCTCTCTCTCTCTCTCTCTCTCTCTCTCTCTCTTACAGCAGAAACATGTATCTTATTTAAGATAAATAAATAAACAAAATGAAAACTAATGGCTTATAATCTGCTTTCAGGACCTATGCAAGCAAGTGTCAGCAGGGTCTTCAAGTGTGTGTGTGCACCATGTTGAGTGATAAGTCGGTGCAGGAAATCAAGATGCCTCCAACACACCTTGATCAAAGGAGAACTGCACACCAGTTCTTCAGGATTAAAAATTTCCTAAGGGTTAGTGGGACCATTGATGGTAATTTATGTATACTGTATGCATATCCAATGCAGGGATGGTATATATATATATATATATATATATATATATATATATATATATATATATATATATATATATATATATATGCTGCTGTGTAACATGATCATCATGTAATAGTTTCTTTTGTGTGCACAGGCAGCCACATTGCCATGAAGGGCCAAAGTGTGGATGAGGCCCTCTACTTTAACTGGAAAAGGTATCACTCCCTCTGAACATCCAACTTGTTTGTGATGCAAGTGAAGTGATCCTCAGCTACTGCTCCAGATTGCCAGGTATATAGCATTATTGCATCACATGTTTACCCAACCATGTATTTTATTGATTTTCATGTGACTGCACATGGTTACTGGTATTGCATAAGAAAACATAGTGTGATAAGCCTTGACATTAGTTATAAATGAACACTTGATATACTCCTTTATAAGTAATGAATCCTCTTGTAGTATGAAAACTCACTTTTCACAGGTGCCTGCACTCTTGTGGAGGTGGCTTGCAGTACAGACCCATCAAGTGTGTCAAAATAATTAATGCTTGCCTGCTCCTACACAACTGCTGCATCAAGTTCCTGATGACGTATGTACTTGTCACTATTTTTCTGGTAGTTGACAGGATGTATCTGTATCATGGACATTAGATTTAACCGAGTACAGTCGTGAATGTTCTTACATTTGTTGTTAGGGTAATAATATTTGTCAGAAGTGTACCATCATTTAATGAAAATTATTATTATTTTTTTTTTTTCCCTACAAAGATGTCTTGAAAGTCATTATGGTTTGGGCTAGTTTTAGATCATCAAAATGCTAAATGTCAAACTGCATGACTATTCCTCTCATACAATATAAACTTTAAACAAATGGAACAGTTAGGTTCCAGTCCCTAGACCTCTCAGACCCTCACAAAAGTCTGCTTACAGCTACCACCTCTTGAGGATGAAGCAGTGCCCCATGCTGATACCAACCCTGCTGTGCTGTAGAGGGGTCAGTGTGCTCCAGGCAGAATTGTGTGGCAAGAAATCATACAAAACTTCTTCCAGCAATGCAGTAAGGAAGTGAGGTCAGTAATCATGTAATGAGTGAATTAATGGTTTTCCATGTATCACTGCATACTAAATGAAAGAGATCTGTGCACCATTTAAATTCAGCAAATACTTAAGTGGCTTGCTAGTATAAGGTATGAATAACACAAATAGATAAAAAAAATGCTGTAGATTTATTTAAAAATAAAATAATATTACCAGTTACCAAAGTCTTTGCAAGAATAAGAAAAATATAACATATATGAGTATAGTTCACATCCTGAAAAAAAAAAAAAGTAAATAAACATATTTGTAGAAATGGCCACCAGCAGGTCACCACAAAACACTAATCTTATTTTTGTACTTTAAGTAACACAGAAGCATTGTACGTATCACAGTGAAGTTTGGTATTATATTGCATTAACATTAACATGCTGCTCGAGGTTAATGATAGAATTGCTACAACTAATTCTACAGAAAAGAAATAAAACTTAATATAACTTAATTTCATAACTTAGTGTTATAACTTAATAACTTAATAAAGGTAAACATTAAAATGCTATAAATTATTGGTGGGTGGTGTTGGCATTAATGAAGTGCTCAGTAAGTGTTACCAGCTGCTGCAGTGAATGCAGAATGTTCCTCTGCACTTCAACAGATTGTCAAAGTGCCTGGGACATGTTTTGTACAGCCAGCTGCACCATCACCAGCTCGTCCAAGCTCGGACTAATCTGCTGTTGGGTTTCCTGTGCTTGAGAGAGAACTTCTGAGTGAGTCTGAGTGGCCACCTGCAGTACAGTTCAGAAGCAAACATGACTTTACACCACAAGTTACAAATTAAGTGGTATTTTAAGTTACATGTCATGCTGTGTCCTTTTACCTCATTTGCTCCTTGGACCTTTCTGCTATACAGTACCCAGGCTGGTGGTGTGATGCACTTATGGAATCAACACTTTATATGCCTCAGAGATGTATTCCTCAAAAAAAATAAATAAATATAATAAAAAAATAAAATAAAAAATTAGGTCAAAGTAGCAAGAACAACAGACTTAGTGGCAGGAGTTGTATAATCAGTGTTCATTGTACTGGAGGACACAACTGAATACATGTTAACATGTTATTCACCATTGCATGTAGTCATCTATAATGAGCATAATTTGAACAAAGATGTTCTCATCCAGTGCAGATGATACACCATTGTCAAATCCAGAGGCCCCTGTGGACCCAGCAACACCAGCAGTGGTGTTGGATGGCTCCAACACCACTGCTGGTGGAAGACTGTGGTCCTAGAGGCCCTGACACTTCTGGAAAAAAAAAAAAAAAGCTGTCATTACTGCAGGTAGAGAATAAGCTGGTATTCTTTGAGTGATGTTTTTATTGACAAATTTTTCTTTTAATTAGCAGTCAACCTAGTCATGTCTGTGTTTATCACATGGTTTTGCTGAGTTGATGAGCAAATGTGCAGATATCTACATTCATGAAGATGAGTGTTGGACATGATGCTGCCAGCCCCATGGAAGATGATGCTGTAGCACAATTATTGTTACATTACAGTACTGAACTTAAAAACAGCATTAATTTACAAAATGTAATTTGACCTTTGTTAGTTTACTTATGCAGTGTGGTGCCATCACTTTCAGGGTATGGCAGTCCTGCAAATGCTGTGTGAGACAACATCCACAGCATGACCAACTCCACAGTAGTGTGTGTTGTCTCATCTGGAGGCCCCCACCTGCATGGATATGAATGTTGCAATTATCATCCACTTAGAAGTTCACATGTAAAGCCAAATCAACTTGGTGTAAATCATGAATGCATTAGAGCACAATAATGTTATCTAGCACTGCAGTGGTCACTGTCTCAGACCTGACTGCCAGAGGTACTGTACATACTCCTATTTATAATCCATTGCTTAGTTGGTTCTTGGTTATGTTTATTGACTATATGGGTAAATTTTGTACCAGCACCAATAATGAAATACAACATGTACACAAGAGCAAACTTCTTTTTATACAACTGCAGGGGTTTTAAGCACTGCTAACAATCACCTAACCTAACTAACCTAACCATAACCCAACCCTCCTTCCTCAACAAAGTAAAACCAATGTTCAAGAAATAAAATTTATTACAGCAGTTTGTGTCCCAAAGGCTGACCAGAAAGAAACTTTTTTTTTTTTTCTCCCAATATGTAACTGAAAGTCATACAGAGGAATTTGTTCATATTACTCAAAACAATGTTCAGCAATGCCCAAAACATTAGTTAATTAAATTCCATCAGCAATTAGGTCAAGACAAAATATGAATCAAATATGGTAGTGTGGGTAAATTTTTACTCTTTCATCTGTTTATCTTTTCCACATGAAACTAAACTATTTGCTTTTTGTTATTTTTGGCCTACACTGAATTAGTATGTTAATCAAACCTGATGTAACCTTACCAAAGTGATCCAACAAAACCAAAATAATATAACCTAACCTAACCTAACCTCAAATATCTAAAATAACCTTGCTTCTCTAAAAAAAAAAATATGTACATGTAGCTGTTTAACAATTGCTGTCATTATCATAATTAATTTGCAGTTGGTATGTGTGGGGTTCAAATTAGTCTGGAATGACAAAATGTATCTGATGAGAAGGAGAAGAAAAGCCATGTTGAGACTGGTGAAAGAGTAAAAGAATACCCTTCTGTGTGTCTGCTGGAACCATAAGCCATGATTTCACTTACTTGCAGCAGGACGTCACACCATTTTTGAGGAAATCTCACAGTAATAACAATCATATAGCTCTCTATCCCTCTTCTGTGTCAACCGCACCATGCTCGGTCTGCAACTATGCTAACCAAAATGTGATAAGAATAACGATTAACTCACCAGTGTCTGCAGTGTGACGCTGTTCTGCACCACCCTTGTTCTTGACATGGGTCGCAGGTCCTTCAATTTCCTCTGGACCTCAGGATAGGCAATTGCCGTGAGGGGAAGATGGCTGAGTCTGGGCAGGTTGAGAGATGTGATGCTCATCAGGGTGGAGAGTGGAGAGTGGGTAGCGAAGTGCAGTGTGGTAGGAGTAGACACGCTGCCAAAGGAGCAGGAAGTAGTCCTTGGTCTCAGAGGAACAGCCCTATACCAAGGGTAGAAGGGGTTGCCTTATCATCAAACTTTGTAAACAATGTCGCGTGACTCCCTTTTGTGGTGTCAGTTTTGCTGTCCACCGCACCCCGATTCTACACCACCTCCACCAAGGTCAAGGCCTCGGTGTCAGTGAATCATTGTCTCCTTGTTTTCTTAGGGGGTTCAGTAGCCATGATGAAAGCATCGTGAGGACAGTTGAGTGCGGTGAGTGGTGACATTGGGTGTGTGACGCTGTATCAAAGTTTGTAAACAATGCCGTATGATTTCCTCTGCAATAACACAAAGCATCCTGGGATTGGCTGCCTTGCATGTGACGTCGAGTCAGTGACGTATCACTCGGGCAGCCAATGGGAACGCTGAGGGGGTTAGCAACCTCCACCCGCCAACCGCAGAAATTCTTTGTGGATACCGTTTCTTGGAGATTGTAATGCGGTTGCTGTGAGAGCGGAGTTATACCATTTGCCCAATCACAGGATGTTAGGCAGAAACCTGTTTCATGGATCTGGCCCATGGAGGGGGAGAGGGACGACCTGGAAATCTGTTCTTGTTTTCTTTATCCTCTCTCTCTCTCTCTCTCTCTCTCTCTCTCTCTCTCTCTCTCTCTCTCTCTCTCTCTCTCTCTCTCTCTCTCTCTCTCTCCTCATTTATTGCTTACATTCTTATTCCTATCATTATTCTGCCTTATTTTCCTTTAATTCCAGTTATTATCCATGCTTCCCTTCGCACGTAATTCGCAATATTTCTTTCTTTTATTCGCCTTGTCCTCTTTATTGTCCTCTATCCTCTTTTAAGTATTATTCCACGTCTATTTTCTCCTTTTTTCCTCCTCTCCATGTTACCTTTAAGCGGTGCGGTGTGTGCACACACGGGGCGTGGTGTGTGCAGGGATTTCACTGTAATGCTGAAACATTTCTCCGTCTTTCTTCACAGATTTCAGTTTCGTGGCTTTACATAGTAGCGTCATAATTAAGCTCTTTTTCTGGGAGCGATGAGCGACTCTGAGAAACACGGCGAGGGAACAGCTGGTGTGGTGATCCTGGGGAGACTGAAGGGAAGGGGAGGCTTGAGGGGAGTTACAAAACAAGATTTGACGGAGCTGACGCCGGGACGGCTTTCAGACAGGCGTGTGGAGGTGGGGGAGGGACATTCTGAAGGCGTGTGATGGGCTGGCTGTGTGTGGTGCCGGGAGCTTTGGCACATATATCATTCATTGCTGGCAGTTATTGGTACAAGCACGGTCACAAGGCGAGGGACGGGCCATGCTTGTCTCCAGTGTCTGCCATTTGCACTCCGTCGCAATTCCTGTGTCCTGCTGATCGTCTCCTCATAACAGTGGCAAGGGACAGTGTTATCAAACCAAAGTGATGACGGTTGAGGGAACATGAGACACATACGAGTAACATGCCACACAGTAACGGGGTGCTTGTGAGTCTACTTGGGTCATGAGCTACTAGGGCTGTAGGGGGTGACTTATTACTGGTACTCCTGTAGAATATTTGGCACAAGGATCACTGGTACTGAATGGTCATCTGGTACCGGAGTCACTGGTAAATTTACAGGGGTCATGTGGCCAAGATGTGTCAGCCTTAGTCACTAGGGACGCGGGATCAAGTGGGCGCCGCGTCAGTTGTGCCTTGAGATGAATGCCAGTCACACCTTGTTTCATTCGCTTCATTAATACTGGATGGAGGAACTACACGTGTCAGCGGAATACGATGCAAACTACACTTCAGATTTACAGACTTAATCAGATATTTTCTTGACGCGGCATGTGAGTGAAGCCTGGACGGAATAAAAGGGATGAAAGGCTCTTGATGTGAAGGGAACGAAGAGAAGGAAGGCTGTATGGAGGAGGGAAAGGAAGGAATGAAGAAAAGAAGCTTCGAGAGGGGAATAAATTTGCTTGAAGGGAATAGAAAGGGAAGTGAAGGGATGGGAGGGGAATATAGGAAGGAGGGGTGTTATATAATGTATGAAGGAAGGAAGGAAGGAAGGAAGGAAGGAAGGGGAATAAGAGAACTGGAGGGAAAGGGATGGATAGACAAGAGCTGCTGGAAGGGGATAGAAATATATTATGTATGAGGAAAGAGAAAGGGAGGGAGGAAGGAAAGAGATTGTGTAGATACAAAGAAAAATATCATCTGCTTGCCGTGGAAAAAGCCACCAATTGAGGAACCTTTGCCAGAGAGAGCAGTGACATGAACACACACACACACACACACACACACACACAACAGACTGGTGGTGAGAGGCCCTTGTGACGAGGTCAGCTGGTCTGGGAAGGGTCATAACAGCTGGATGCGTTAGTGAGCCGTCGCCTTCTTGATTAACCTGTTGAGGGAGGAGGAGGAGGAGGAGGAAACTGATAGACCGTAGGGAACATTTGTGTGTGTGTGTGTGTGTGTGTGTGTTAAGGTAAATACATGACCTGACTAACACACACACACACACACACACACACACGCACACACACACACACACACACACACACACACACACACACACACACAACGAATGCATCGAACATAATAAACTCAATCTAGAAAACTTACAATACAAAATATGAATTTACTTTTAACCAACCGGAGAAAGTCAACGTGTCTCAGGAAGAGGAAGAGGGGGAGAGGGAGAGGCGCCCCCTTGAATTCCCCATTTATTCTGATGGGGACAGGTGCCATTACTCTGACCCCCTGTCTACCTGGGTGAACAATACTGGCTTACCTGGCGAGCTCGATAAATTTCCATATACCTGAGAGGCCAGCCGCGGGCACCAGAGAGAGAGAGAGAGAGAGAGAGAGAGGGAATTTGAAAGGTTCGTAATTTTGTTTGTTGATTTTATGATTGATTGGTGTTTGTTTGTTTTTGTTTGCCCTTCGTTTGTGTTTGTTTGTGTTTAAAGAAGCTGGATTTATTTTTTTACTTCGTATTAATAAATTTGTTAACATTTTTTTTTACCATTAAGAACTACGATTCAACTTCTAGAATTATAACTTTTTCACAAATTACCTGTCATTACTAACGTCATCTCCTTATTGAGTAATTTCCCCTTATTGATAACCCCCTAATTAACAACTTGATATTTTTCCCCTATCAATAACAAACTTTATTTTCTTAGCGTTTAAAGCATATTTCTCTATTAAGAATTGTGTTTTCCTTTTTTTTTCTTTTTATAATTTTTCCTTGTGTATTTTCTCTAATTAACGACTTGATATTTTTCCCTATCAATAACAAACTTTATTTCCTTAGCGATTAAAGCATATTTCCCCATTAAGAACAGTCTTTTCGTTCTTTTTCTTCTCATTTTCCTTGTCTTTTCTCTAATTAAAAACTTGATATTTTTCCCTATCAATAACAAACTTTATTTCCTTAGCGATTAAAACATGTTTCCCCATTAAGAACAGTCTTTTTTTTTTCCTTTTTTTTCTCATTTTTCCTTGTGTCTTTTCCCTTCATTTCTCACCCCTAATTTTCTCTCGCTCACAAGCAATCCCCAACCCTTTGCCCTGGTTACTCATTACTCCTGTGTCTTCCTTTGTGTTCCTTTATATATCCTACTTGGTGATAGCCTTAGATTTATTACGTCAACGCCAAAATACCAATCAGGGAACCAGTCTGTCATTCAGCCAGTCAGTCAGTCAGTCAGTCAGTCAGTCAGTCAGTCAGTCAGTCAGTTAAGTAATCAGTGCATCAGTTTATCAGTTGGTCAGTTCAGTATTCAGTCAGTCATTCAGTCAGTTAAGCAATCAGTGCATCAGTTTATTAGTTGGTCAATTCAATAATCAGTCAGTCAGTCAGTCAGTTTGTCACCTCCAGAACTAGACTCTTATATATTCTAGGCGATTTTTTTGTGCTTATTAATATATGGATTGATTTGCTTGCTTGCTTGATTGATTGATAATTTTACTTGGTTGCCTCCTTCATTGATGTTTATGCAGCAACAAAATAGCGAACTTTTTTTTTTACTGTACACCTTCGCACGTAAAAAAAAAATAAATAAATAAATAAATAAATAAAAAAAATAACCAGTCAGTCAATTAAGGAGTCAGTCAAACAAAACGTCACCTAAACCTTTTTTCTTTTCTTT